>NC_057798.1:776631764-776641825 GCF_018294505.1 Triticum aestivum | reverse complement strand
CACCACATAGCACACCCCGGACATGACACAACATGTTCTTGGTGTCCAAATATGTTCATTTCTTGGATTGAGCGTGGGGGTGGCCATACCAACTCACTTGCAAAATTTGAGGTCATTCTGAATATGTCAAAAAATTGACCTCCTTCTCCGGAGACCGTTCGGGTAGGAGCGAAGGCCCCATCCGAAAGGAGTTTCTTTTCGACATCCTTCAAATGAACCCAATTTTTTTTCATAGTGTTCCACCATCATCACTAGGATGCATGACAAGTTTCGTGGCTTTTGCCAATTTATGATTTTTCTATAATTTTTTCGGTGAAAACACCACATAGCACACCCCGGACGTGATGCAACATGTTTTTGATGTCCAAATGTGTTCAATTCTTGGATTGAGTGTGGGGGTGGCCATACCAACTCACTTGCAAAATTTGAGGTCATTCCGAATATCTCAAAAAATTGACCTCCTTCTTCGGTCGCCGCACGCGCGGCAGTGGAAGGCGGATGGCAGGCGCCCCGAGGCGGACGGCGACAAGCGGGCGGTCGCCGCACGCGCGGCGGTGGAAGGCGGGCGTCCCGAGGCGATGGCCGCTGGGGGGCACGCAAGCAGTCACCGCCTGCAGTCACGCTGCATTTACCGCGGGCAGTTACTGCACGACGGTACGCCCGTCCGCGCCACGTCCGCACGCACGTCCCAGCTCGCGTCTTGTCGGCTACTGGGCGGCTCGGCTCGCCCCGCAGCCCCGTATACACGGGCGCGCGGGGGTATCGGCCTGGACGCGCGGGGATAATGTTTTTTACATAAGACGATCGTGCCCCTGCCAGCGAAGGGGTATGGACGAATCTCAGCCCTTGATGTGTTTAAGGGGGTGTACCGAAGCAGAAGTGTTTAGTGTTAGATACATCCGTATCTAGATAAATGTAAGACAAAAATTTTGGAACGGAGCGAGTAACTAATTTATCACAATCTTGCCTGAAGCCCGTAATAACCAACTAAAACACGCTCTGAATCTTTGCATATAAGAGAAGACCACTGCTATTCAAATGCAAAGCACCAAGAGCGGAAACCCTGCACTTGTCCAGCCAGCTCCGGTGGACGAGCACTTTCCGTTCAGTCATGGACGAAACTCAGAACCGCAAACACTTTACCGCATGCAACGAAACTCAGAACCGCAAACACTTTACCGCATGCAATCATCCGCTTTGGTCCGAGAAAGCCCCCACAGGGTCGCACTCTTGGAACTCTACTCGGAGGAAACACGCCTAGCTAGCTCAAGGTAGGTCCACCCCGCAGGTTCCATTTCTAGCTAGATGTGCCGCCTTTCCCGCCTTTTGTTGCATTATGTTTGCCGCGAGCTACGCGCCCCTGTTAATCATTGTTGAAGTGTATATGTGGATTGTCTAGCCCTTTCCATCAATTCGGACTTTTGGTTGCGTTGACTAGTGCATGAAGCTTAGCATGGTATTAGAGCTAAGGTCTTGAATTCAAGTCCTGACTTTCGCAATTTATTTAAAAATTGCTGCTGCCCCCCTGTGTCCATGTATGAGCCTCTTAAGCCATACCTTTGAGTCTATCCACATGTTAACTTTCCGCGTCACATGTGAGAGGGGGTGTTGAAGTGTATATGTGGATTGCCTAGCCCTTTTCATCAGTTCGGACTTTTGGTTGCGTTGGCTAGTGCATGAAGCTTAGCAATCATTAACCACACAAAACTTGAGGGTGCTATGAGTGGAATGAGAATGATCAGTCTCTACCTAGCACCAGCTAAAGATAGTACTACCACTTAGCTACTGTAAGTAGGTAGCGATCAGTCGGTACGTACCAAGAACATTCTTCACTTAATTATGGCTTTCGATTCCTCTGGCCGTAGGCTTTGCTGATGCCGCTGGCTGGCCGTCCTTGTTTAGTGAAACTGTCCTTTTTTTTTTTGAGTATCAAGTGTCCTTCTGCTTTTTTAATTCGAGAAACAGCATCGTTGTGCTTTGTTACCACTCCGGACGAGAGGAGCGTTTGGGCATGTGGTGGTGAACGGACGGACGGGCGGCCCGCCGTTGCTTGCATTCGTTATCAAGACGAGCTCTCTCGCTTGGGAGCTCCTGTTCGGCGCCTTAAGCGCCCGAACAGGTAGCTGGCGCCCGCAGGAACGCCTTGTTGGGCCGGCCCGCGATGGGAAAGCATACCGCACAGAAATCGCCAGGAAAACGCAAAAAGGCTGGCTACTGAGGAATCGAACTCGCACCGCTCGTTCGAGACTAGCTGACCACCACAGCAACCATCGACTTCTGATTTTTAATAGCGATAACTGTACATAAACTAGTATTGCCGCACTATTTGTTTATCATTTACTTTTTTATTAATTTTTATAAAATCATGAATTTAAAAACGTTCATCAATTTTGAGACAAGTTCACAAACTTTTGAGAAATCGTTCATCATTTTTGAAGAAAAGTTCACAAACATAAAAAGGTTCACCGATTTTGGAAAACAACTTTATGAAAAAGTTTAGAAAGTTCATCGCTTTCGAAAAAAAGTTCATCAGTTTTGAAAACAGTTTATTGATTTTGCAAAAAGTTCACAAATTTGAAGGAAAAATTCATCAATCTTGAAAAAAGTTCATCAATTATTTAAAAAAGTTCATCGAATTTGGAAAAAGTTTATCGAATTTGAAAAAAGTTCATTGAATTAGGAAAAAGTTCATTGAATTAGAAAAAAGTTCATCGAATTTGAAAAGAGTTCATAAAAAAAAGGATGGATTTGAAAAAAAATAAAACGAGGAAGAAGGAAAAATAAGAAGGAAAACAGAAAAAATGAAAAATAGAAAATAGAAAAAACGAAAGAAAAGATCCTAAGGGAGGTAAGTGATGCAAGTTAGCACTTGAAGTTCTTGAGGTGGGGTGGTTATGAGAGTGAGCTGTGAACCAGGAGGTCACCGTTTCGACTCCCTGTTCCAGCGCTTTTTTTGCGCTAAATTACCCGAGCAAAAAGGGCCGAGCCCAAATAAAGCGGCTGCAGGCGCCGGTTAGCAGAAAACGAAATAACCGGTGCCTGCAGCGCCAAATAGGGTTCGCCCTCTCGCTTTGCGTCCGTGAAGGAAACGGCGAGACGGCTGCAGGGAAAAAAGGCTGCTGCAGCTCACGATGCATTTCCAGCGCTTTTTTTGCGCTAAATTACCCGAGCAAAATGGGCCGAGCCCAGATAAAGCGGCTGCAGGCGCCGGTTAGCAGAAAACGAAATAACCGGTGCCTGCAGCGCCAAATAGGGTTCGCCCTCTCGCTTTGCGTCCGTGAAGGAAACGGCGAGACGGCTGCAGGGAAAAAAGGCTGCTGCAGCTCGCGATGCGTTTCTGGCTCATGTGAGTTCGGTGGCTGGGCCTTGGAGATGGGAGCCGAGCAAGGCAAAGTCCAAAGGAATGGAAAAAAAAATAGGACTGGAGGTGCGGGGAATCGAACCCCGTGCCTCTCGCATGCGAAGCGAGCGCTCTACCATATGAGCTACACCCCCGAACTGCTAGTCACTCACTGCTGATGCTATCCATTATGGGCTTAATCACACGTACGCTGGTGTGACTAGAAATGAGAACGATGGGTCGACTCTCGGTTTAGTTCCATCCATGGACAGAGCATTGGAGCTCGTCTTGCTCTGCCCAATTCTCCCTTTCTATTAGCAGCAGAGAACATCAGTTTCTACAAGACGCCAGCTAAAATATAGGGTAAACAGAGTAAAATGAGATCCTGCCACCAGCAAGGCCGCTGAGCTCAAGGTAACAGGATGAGCATTAGCTCAGGCAAACGACTGAGAAGTTCTACGTTACGGAACCACAACGCAGCTTCAGGCAAATGGTGTCCATCGTTGCAAACAGATTGTCCGAATATGTTGCCAATGGTGTCCATCGATCATCGCAGACTACAAGCAGATGTCTTCTCGGAAATGACGGTTATTTAGGGCGCGTTTGGTAGGCTGCATCAAGCCCAAACAAGCTTTGACGGACTAATAAGTAAAGAGTTGTTTGATTGTCTAGCTTACACGTAGAAACTGGCCCGCACGAAACTTAAAGCGCTCTCAGTCTGGCTCAGATCAACCGCTTTTACACATGCAGGCTGGGTCTAGTGCAATTTACACTACGGAAGGATGCGAGCTGGGTTTGATGCACCCAACCAAACGAGACGCAGAACATGGCCCAGAGACTCTACAAGTTTAGACAGGCTCCACTGAGACAGGCTCGTGTAACCAAACACGCCCTTATCATTTGCTCTCCAGACACTGGAGAATGAGTTATATACATTCAAGAATACAACCAGCACACACACACGCACGCACGCACACACGCACACGGAACTCATACATTGAAGAGTGACAAAATTGAATAAGATAAATCAGTGCCAAGAGACCAAAAAAATCAAAACTGAAAATCATTCTTTTTTTAGTGGAATATGAAAATCATTCAAAATAAAATAAACAAACGATAAAACCTACTCCTTATCTTTCTGAGTTACTTTAGCAAAATAGATACTCTGGTCACTGAAATCTAACTAAACTCATCCCATCATATCTGGAAATTGGGAACCTAAGCACAAGAAAATAATTACAAAGTATAAATGAAAAAGAGAATTTTTTTGAGAAAAAGAAAACAATAAATTTTATTGAACACTACTAGTCTTACCGGTGTTTTTCCTAAGTTCTTTGTGGTAATCATTGTGGACATCAAAAAGTGAAACCAGAATCCAGAAATACATTTCATCTTGAAACAACACCTAGAAATCAAAGCAATGTTTCTTATACAGAGTTGGAAAGTGCACATGAAAATTTCATGATGACATAGCATTAATTACACTACAAAAATAACGGCAAAACATTTGAAAGTTTATAGTATTTACTGATATCGTAATATTACCACATTGCACTTATAAATTTTTATATTGTAGTAACATTTTTTTGAAAGTAACAAACATATGTTTTAATGTGTATTTTTGAACTGCCATGAACAAATTTTTGAATGGTATGAACTTTTTTAACAAATAAGTGAAAAAAGTTTTACATTTTCAAGAGCAAAATTTTGAACTTGTGAATGTTATTTTTTGAATGGTACGGACATTTCTTTAACTTACACGAACAAAACTTTTACACTGCATGAATATTTGTTAAATGTGCAGTAACCATTTTGAAAAACTTAAGTATAACATGTTTTGCATTTCATAAGTATGAATAATATAAGAAAAAATATAGCAAAGAAATGAAACTGAGTCAGCCCACTTTGCAGTGAATTGAGGCGAGCCGAGCCGTCGTCTCGGAATAGGCAAGACGTAGCTGTGCCCTAACACGCGCTTATGGTGATGGGGGCACAATAAGCGCGCACACCTCCACCACCCGCAGAATTGTTCTGGGACTGACTTATGTGCGGGGCGGGGCATCCCTATATTTTGTTACTTTTCCTGTTTTCTCATTTCTTTTCTTAACTTTAGAAAGAAAGAATCACATCTGGTAACTTTTAGTAGTGGCGAACACTCTAGCCAGATTGATTTCATCCTCTCGAGAAGAGAAGATAGGCGTGCGTGCCTAGACTGTAAGGTGATACCTGGAGAGAGTGTTGTACCCCAGCATAAGCTGGTGGTTGCTGACTTCCGCTTTCGGGTTCGTGTCCAGCGGGATAAGCGTGCCAAAGTCGATAGAACGAAGTGGTGGAAGCTCAAGGGGGAGGTAGCTCAGGCGTTCAAGGAGAGGGTCATTAAGGAGGGCCCTTGGGAGGAAGGAGGGGATGCTGACAATGTGTGGATGAAGATGGCGACTTGCATTTGTAAGGTGGCCTCGGAGGAGTTTGGAGTGTTCAGGGGAAGGAGAAGCGAAGATAAGGATACCTGGTGGTGGAATGATGATGTCTAGAAGGCGATTAAAGAGAAGAAAGATTGCTTCAGACGCCTATACCTGGATAGGAGTGCAAACAACATAGAGAAGTACAAGATGGCGAAGAAGGCCGCAAAGCGAGCTGTTGGTGAAGCAAGGGGTCGGGCATATGAGGACCTCTACCAACGGTTAGGCACGAAGGAAGGTGGAAGGGACATCTATAAGATGGCCAAGATCCGAGAGAGGAAGACAAGGGATATTGGCCAACTCAAATGCATCAAGGACGGAGCAGGCCAACTCTTGGTGAAGGATGAGGAGATTAAGCATAGATGGCGGGAGTACTTCGACAAGCTGTTCAATGGGAAGAATGAGAGTTCTACCATTGAACTGGACGACTCCTTTGATGAGACCAGCATGGGTTTTAAGCGGAGAATCCAGAAGTCTGAGGTCAAGGAGGCTTTAAAAAGGATGAAAAGAGGCAAGGCGATGGGCCCTGATTGTATCCCCATTGAGGTGTGGAAAGTTCACGGGGACATAGGGATAGTATGGCTAACCAAGCTTTTCAACCTCATTTTTCGGGCAAACAAGATGCCAGAAGAATGGGGACGGAGTATATTAGTACCAATCTTCAAGAACAAGGGGGATGTTCAGAGTTGTACTAATTACCGTGGAATTAAGCTGATGAGCCATACAATGAAGCTATGGGAGAGAGTCATTGAGCACCGCTTAAGAAGAATGACAAGCGTGACCAAAAATCAGTTTGGTTTCATGCCTGGGAGGTCAACCATGGAAGCCATTTTCTTGGTACGACAACTTATGGAGAGATATAGGGAGCAAAAGAAGGACTTGCATATGGTGTTCATTGACTTGGAGAAGGCCTATGATAAGATACCACGGAATGTCATGTGGTGGGCCTTGGAGAAACACAAAGTCCCAGCAAAGTACATCACCCTCATCAAGGACATGTACGATAATATTGTGACAAGTGTTCGAACAAGTGATGTCAACACTGATGACTTCCCGATTAAGATAGGACTGCATCAGGGGTCAGCTTTGAGCCCTTATCTTTTTGCATTGGTGATGGATGAGGTCACAAGGGATATACAAGGAGATATCCCATGGTGTATGCTCTTTGCGGATGATGTGGTGCTAGTTGACGATAGTCGGACGGGGGTAAATAGGAAGTTAGAGTTATGGAGACAAACCTTGGAATCGAAAGGGTTTAGGCTTAGTAGAACTAAAACCGAGTACATGATGTGCGGTTTCAGTACTACTAGGTGTGAGGAGGAGGAGGTTAGCCTGGATGGCCAGGTGGTATCTCAGAAGGACACCTTTCGGTATTTGGGGTCAATGCTGCAGGAGGATGGGGTATTGATGAAGATGTGAACCATCGAATCAAAGCCGAATGGATGAAGTGACGCCAAGCTTCTGGCATTCTCTATGACAAGAGAGTGCCACAAAAGCTAAAAGGCAAGTTCTACAGGACGGCGGTTCGGCCCGCAATGTTGCATGGCGCTGAGTGTTGGCCGACTAAAAGGTGACATGTTCAACAGTTAGGTGCGGCGGAGATGCGTATGTTGAGATGGATGTGTGGCCACACGAGGAAGGATCGAGTCCGAATGATGATATACGAGATAGAGTTGGGGTAGCACCAATTGAAGAGAAGCTTGTCCAACATCGTCTGAGATGGTTTGGGCATATTCAGCGCAGGCCTCCAGAAGCTCCAGTGCATAGCGGACGGCTAAAGCGTGCGGAGAATGTCAAGAGAGGGCGTGGTAGACCGAATTTGACATGGGAGGAGTCCGTTAAGAGAGACCTGAAGGATTGAAGTATCACCAAAGAGCTAGCTATGGACAGGAGTTCGTGTGAGCTTGCTATTCATGTGCCCGAGCCATGAGTTGGTTGCGAAATCTTATGGGTTTCACCTCTAGCCTACCCCAACTTGTTTGGGACTAAAGACTTTGTTGTTGTTGTTGTTGTTGTTGACAATTTTTAAATGCGACATGGACGTTATAAAACTGAATTATTTATATTAAATTTTTATACATATTTATTTGGAGTATTTGAATATAGAAATAGAAACATAATAAGAAAATAAAAATAAAAAAACTAGTGTACGTACGGACGTTCCCTTTATGAGAAAGTAGTTGAGCGCTGTGTTCGGCCGGTGCCCGGTGGCCGGTCGACCTATAGCCGCGTCCAGTAGGATCCACCTCTGCAGTTAGTTGTCGGCCTTTGTGTGGGTATGTGTGTGTGTTGCACGGGGCTTAGCTGGGCCTTAGAGATGACTAGAAACTAACGCGCCCTTCGTCGCACCGTTCTTCACTCGTGAAATTAATTTTTTTATATTTATAGATTATAGTGATCAGTTATTTTGTTTTGATTTTATCTATGTTGGCTTTGTGTTTTAGTTTTTTATCGGTGGTGTTGTTTTGTTCGTATATCGTGTTGGGTTGATGTTGAAGTATTTCTTTCAAAAGAAAAGAGAAGTTATTTGATGTGTATTTGTGAAATATTTACACATTTGGCCTTGGTGTCAGCCCGTTGATGATTGTTTGAGCATCTTGGAAGATCTTATTTCATACCCATGGAATTGCTACAGTCACGCTCACATGGGCCAATACACGAAGTTCTTGCTCGCTCAGCTTGGCTTCCTGCACCTTTCGCTCGTTTAATTTTTTCCCTCACCCCACTGCTAGCTTAGAAAAAATTGCCTATCTTTTTTCATTTGAAAATGTTAGTTAAATGAAATGATGTTTAAAGAACTTTAAAAATATTATACTTTTAAAAACCATGAATTTTATAAACATTCATGAATTTAAAATATATTCATGGCTTAAAAATATTCGCACAATAAAAAGTTTTCAAATTTAAAAATGTTCACAAACTTTAAATGACTGTCACTTTAAAAATATCCACAAAAATTTAATCAATATTAATGAATTTGAATATTTAAAAAATATTTTTATGTTTTCTAAAGTAGATAAATTTTAATAAGTGCTCATGAATTAAAACATGAAAAAAAACTAAAAAAAGAGAAGAAGAAATAAAACTAAATAACACACTTACACGTGGGGCCTTAGTGACCCCCACAACCCTCAAAGCACCGGATCCGGCTTGCCTGCTTCCTACCCATGCTCCCGTCCATGCTCCCACTTCATCCTACGACTGTCTTTTTTCTTTTTTCCTTTCTAATCTAACTAGCACATATGCCCGTGCGTTGCAACTGGTAGAAAAAATGTCGCACTCCTCTAGTTGAATAAATATAAATTTTTTCGAACATGAAAAAAATTGTGCTTTCAATCAAATCATTTTTGCAGAACTTCTTAGGAATGTATGGGTTGTTTGCTTTGCGATTTTTCTATTTTATTTTGACCTGCACTATGTCATGTGTTATTCACAGACAATGGTGTACTAATTGTCCGCACTTAATGCGGGATAGTGACCGAAGGGCCTGTGATATTGGGTTAACTGTTATAACTGGTTCACTAATCAAAAATCAAAAACCGGAAACATAAATAATTATATTAATTATATTTTCTAAATCTTAGCCTTCTCAGCTTGTTTCCACAGCCACGTTGTCGGCGTCGTATGTACCAGTGCTGCAAAATTTTATATTTCCTCCCTGATTAATTCTTTTTCTTCTAAAGGCAAGGCGAGTTTAATTCCTTCAATGAAACCTTGATTAATTGCTTTCCTTGTTTAGGCAAGGTGAGCTTTATTCCTTCCAGCCAACATCAGCGTGGCAGCAAAAGAAAAGTACCAACATAAAAGAAAATCTTCATTTCCCTTTTCCAATAAGAGTCGCTATAGGTGGCCTGGTCTGTGTGTGTGGGCTCAAACTAAGCGGGCGGGGTTCGAGTCCTCATAATAAAGCCCATTTGTTTTTTGGTTTGAAGCAATTTTTTACGTACAATAAAAAAACTGTACGACGGAAAAAGAAGTTGACGCACGAATAAAACAGATGACGTACGAAAAACATGTACGGGCCAAAAAAGGTGGAGAAACAATCCTCTCTTTAATATTAGGTAAAGATAAAGATCTCCTTCTGATTTTAAGGGGATGGGGCCGGACCTTATTTTGTTTCAATTAAATCAAGCCACGTACGCGGGAGTACGAAGCAGGCAAGTCGTCCCAAAGCACCAGAGCACTACGCGGGAGTACGGATGGGCACACGCGAGGGGAGCAGGCAAGTCGTCCCAAAGCACGAATAAAACAGATGACGTACG
>NC_057798.1:776623657-776631553 GCF_018294505.1 Triticum aestivum | reverse complement strand
ATGACGTACGAAAAACATGTACGGGCCAAAAAAGGTGGAGAAACAATCCTCTCTTTAATATTAGGTAAAGATAAAGATCTCCTTCTGATTTTAAGGGGATGGGGCCGGACCTTATTTTGTTTCAATTAAATCAAGCCACGTAAGCACCAGAGCACTACGCGGGAGTACGGATGGGCACACGCGAGGGGAGCAGGCAAGTCGTCCCAAAGCACCAGAGCGCTTCAATTTAATTCAATTTAAGGGAGCTTAGGCTGGAAACGAGTAGTTGTCGTGCCCCGATCGAACCATTTCCTTGTCTCAGTCCCCGCAAAAACGAGAAAAAAAGGAACTATTTCCTGATTTTTCTTGAATTTAAAAACTAGGACTGGAGGTGCGGGGAATCGAACCCCGTGCCTCTCGCATGCGAAGCGAGCGCTCTACCATATGAGCTACACCCCCGAACTGCTAGTCACTCACTGCTGATGCTATCCATTATGGGCTTAATCACACGTACGCTGGTGTGACTAGAAATGAGAACGATGGGTCGACTCTCGGTTTAGTTCCATCCATGGACAGAGCATTGGAGCTCGTCTTGCTCTGCCCAATTCTCCCTTTCAGTTAGCCTTTTTTAAAGCAAGGGGTTGGCCCCGGGTAGAAATTAAGTTCCTACAACCAAAATAAAAGGAAGCAGAGTAAAAAGATATCATGCGATCAACAAGACGGCGCTCTAGCTAAACATAGTCCATCTAATGTGGCCGAGCACGAGGTAACAGGAAGAGCATAAGCTCAGGCAGAAGACTGAAAGTTCCACGTTACAGAACCACAACGCCGCTTCAGCGCGAATGCTGTCCATCGTTGCAAACAGATTGCGCAAATCTGTGTCGAATGGTGTCCATCGTCACGACCAATGCAATGCACGACCATCTTACCAAGGAGGTTGTTTGTGTCAGTTTTCGCCTGCAGTCTCAAATTTACTCTTTATCTGCAGACTACAAGCTGATGCCATCTCCGAAATGTCGGTTATTTATCATCTGCTCTTCAGGCAAAAGAGGCTGGACTACACATTCAAGAATACAACCAGCGCACGCAGTGGAGCTCCTACATTGAAGAGTGACACCTCGGATGATTCGAAACAAGGAACCTTAGCCCAGTGCAGAAAGTAAAACCTGGATACATGGTGAGGACTGAGGACAAGAAACGGAGATGCACGTTTCAGTTGTCCTACATTGCATGGGTGCGCACTTGGCACAACAAATGGGGATGCGGCATATCTTGCATGGAGTAGTAAGGAAGACAGGAGGAGTGCAAATGTATAATGGCGTCTACCGGGCAACAGAGATGATGCTTAATGAAGAACTACTACTGGCTAGACAAGGGCGCTCTCTGTATCAGACGTAAAATTTTCTCCTCGATACTTCCGTCATCAACTGAAGACTCACCAATGCCAAACGACTGATTCTCCCTTCTCTGAAGCTTTTCACGTAATGTTTCCATCTCAGTGTATGCCAACAGACCCAGACATAGGAGAGGTACTCCACCCCCATTCCGAGAGCCTCCGCGTGCAAGTACCCTCGGCATCGGCCGGCAGAAAAACAAAGCATCTCCACCCACACGCACCGGATCACGTCCCACATCCTCGTGGCATCACCAAAGTCCAACAGGGTTTTAGCAAGGCCAAAAGTGTCGCCAACAAAGGTGTCTGTGACAGAAGTTGCATTCCATTTCTCAACTATTTTTTGTGTAAATTTCCTCTCGTACCGTGGTGTTTCCTCACGGCCGACCATGTCCTCAAGCTCCTTGTAGGCCCTTTTGAACAAACTCTTCCTGCTGCCTGGCATTAGCATCTCTGGATTTCCAGACAACAGATTTTTTTTATGGTGCTACGGCGGGCTTTTTTCTGACAAAGGGAATATATTAATATCACGAAGATACCAATTACACCCGGCCTCTGTACCAACAAGATGTCCAAAGGCATCAATGATACACATCCAAAAAACAAAATTAAAAATAATAAGAAAAAGACCCCGCCACGATGATCAATCACTAGCAACAGCAGCACTCTAACCACCACTAAAGACAACACCCGGATTACAAAAGAGGTTCTAAAAAAGCAACGCCTCCAAAAAGGAAACAATGCATAAGCGTTGTCGTTGCCCGATCGAAGATCTTGGATTTTCACCCTGAAGAAAGCCCGAGTTCACAAAAAACAATGCCTTCAACAAGGTCATTGCCAGGTACAACTAATAAAGGCCAGACCTTGGATTTTCATCCTGGGAGTCGAGATTCGGTACTCGAGGAGCACCACGAAAAATGCAGCCCTCTAGTGCTGCCGCCCCCGCTTGCCGAGGTCGCTGTTGCAAGACACCAAACACCTGGCACACAGTCTTCATCACATTCAATACACTCTTTCGCCAAAGCTTCAAGACCTACAACCGCAGGCGCCATGAATTTCTCCACCTCTATCAACGCGTTTGGAATCTTGACTTAGACATGTCCCATGACATCGATAAGAAAGCGAAGCTTCGCGCCGCGCCCTCTTAAGCCGTGCTGGCTGATAATAAGAGTGCGCATGACCGGAGCCTTTACTATCCAGATATCCAGGGCGACATACACCAATCTGTATAGATCTTCGACGGGGAAGACCGGAACTCGTCAGCGGCCTGAACGAAGAGGTCGACATTCGGCAGAAAGACGACTTGACGGAAGAAGAGTGCTAGGGCCAAACCACCATTAATAGGACGGAGCCAACCATTTCATTAATAGAACAGACATAGGGAGAGATTTGGAGGTAAGGTTGAGAGTACAAAGCATTTGGGTTACAATCTCGCAGATAAGTGGAACAACATGGTACACCAATCTTGAAGAAGATTCATAGCCTGCTCATTGGAGCATCTGTTAGGCCAAAGCATGATGTCGTCTGCCGCCGAGCGAGCGATGAGGTGGATAGGTTGCAATCCCCCCCTAAAAACCTTTGCATATGTCTCCTTTTCCAAATATTCGAGAGAATAGCAATGATGGCCATCGATCGAGGTTTGTTTGTGAGTTCTTATCCCCAAAGATGTTGAAAGTCCGTCGGTAGCGTAGCAGGCAGAGAGCTCACTTCTAGCCAAAGGGGGCGAAGGCGGTGACATTGGAGGAAGATGCATCTTGTTGATTCTGGTGCCGGGCAGAACAGGCAGCAGTTGGAGTCCGTTAAACCCTTGTTGAAGTGCCTTTCGTCGGTGAAGAGGCTATTTTTGCATGCAAGCCAATGAAAAATTCTGCATTTGTTGGGTGTATAGTTCTTCCAAATGGCCGCTGCGAAGGAGTGGATTTGTTTGTCGATCCAAACAGCCTTGTATGCCGAGTTGCAAGACAACGGTTTACCGTCGATACGTCCCATTCGCCTGTCTTGTACCTGCACATTCAAGGAGACAGTTGCCAGAATAGCGTGAATATTTTCCAGTTCCAGTTCGGTTGCACAAGAAAGGCGTGGTGCCAAGTCGAGATGCAAAGCTGGGATGCTGAGCACTCGAGCAACGGTGGCTGATGGTCTAAGAGTGTGAGAGAAGAGCAGGGGAAATAGTTGCGAGATTTTGGGTTGAGTTGAGGACCCAAAGATCGATCCAGAAGGCAGTGGCCGTACCATTACCAATATGCACCATAGTTAATTATGGACAAGAAGTCTAGCCCCTTGGCGATGTCACTCCAAACACAGGATTCAGATGGGTGAGGAGTGTCAAGGTCTTGAATATCCGACCAGCCATATTTGGCAGCAAGATGTGAGCCACCTCCAGTATCAAAAGTTGAGTGAAGTTTATTTAGGTGGGAAAAGTAGTAGGCAAGAGTTTAAGTGATGCATAGAAGAAAAGCTACACCTGTTAACTGCTGTCCCGAGGCTTGCAGTGTCGTGTCTTTATTTCATCAAAAGTTTGTGTGAGGAGTTTTGAGCTCTATGATCGCATGGACGATAATGGTGGAGTGAGCAGGATTTTTTTTTGACAAGGAGGATCACCCCTGGCCTCTGCATCAATCGATGTATGCAGTCTTATTATTAAATCAAAACGTAACAAAGTCATGAGGTCTAAAGAAGCTCATAAAATGAGCAGTAGTCGAGATAAAATCTGAAAAACGGCACAACCGGCGATAAAGAACTGAAAAGTGCCACATCCGGCGATAAAACAACAAGCTATGATGCCTACACACCTAGCCTATTATTAGCTCGTCATCCAAATCGGCTGAAGATAGTTCGTGCTACCGTCTGCCAACGGTTGCACCCAATAATCATAAGCTCCCTGAAGTCCACACGCGTGAGTAAGGACCACATACGGATCCAAACTGTAGCTCTGTAGATAACCTGCAAAAAATTGGTGAATTGTGTCCCATTAAAAATCATGTCATTTCTAGTGTTCCATATAGCCCAGAGTAGTGCACATACTCCTATCCGAATATGTTTAGCTAAGTGTACGTTCACTCCATTAAGGCACGTCCCAAATAACGTGTTTATGCTCCTTGAGTGAGCAGGATAATGATAAAACGCATTGAATTCAGTGACCTAAGCTAGTGAGATTGAAAGGAGACATAGGACTGCGATTCCATGATTTGCATAGGTTTAGGAATTGTTGGTACTCCCTTTGTAAAGAAACACAAGATCATTTAGATCATGCTTTAGTGCTCTCAACAATCACTACCGGACTCGCGGGCTGTGCCTACGGCCCAGGGCCGTCGGCATAGGTCCTCTGCCGTCGGCATAGATCTATGCCTACGGCTGCCGTCGGCATAGATCTATGCCTACGGCTGCCGTCGGTATAGCCCCGTCGGTGTAGATCACGTCAGCATAGATGTGTCAGACCGTCGGCGTAGTATAGCCGTCGGCATAGGTGCGTATGCCGACGGCCGTGGGACAGCCGTCGACGTTATTTTCCGTCTGACGGCAACGGACGGCGCCGTCAAAAGCGCTAGCAAACCAAGGAATGCCACGTGGCGCAGAGATGCCGACGGCTAGGCCGTCGGCATACCTGCGCCACATGTCGTCCCCTGGCTTCTCCTGGCGGCAGGGATATGCCTACGGCAAAGCCGTCGGCATAGATGCCGACGGCTTTGCCGTAGGCATATCCCTGCCACGTGGCACGCCCTGGTAGCTCCTGGGCTTATATATGCCGATGGCTTTGCCGTAGGCATAATTTTTTTATTTTCCCTGTTTTCTCTTTATCAATTCATTTGACAGCATTTCAAAGCAGAATAATATGGAATTATGCAGAAATATGACAGTTCATCATCTAAACATACTCAAGTTCATCATCATCATTTAAACATAGTCAAGTTCATCATCTAAAGATCATCACCGGCGAAAGTTCATGAACATAAAAGTAGTGCAAGACATGGAACATCATAAAAGTTGGAACATGAAAGGCATGGCACGACGGCCGCATGCACGGAAGCATCATCGACACATCAAGCAAGACCACCTCCGCCAAAACCACCACCACCACCAAGTCCACCTCCGCCAAAACCACCACCACCAAGTCCACCTCCGCCAAAACCACCACCGCCAAGACCACCTCCGCCAAAACCGCCACCGCGACCACCATCACTCTGCCAGATCAGAGTGACTGGGGTCGACGGAGCAGGAGTCGAGCCGCCGGTCCCCTACATGTTTGAGAGAAGATTCTAACGGTAAATATGACATGATAGTGTTGAATGAACGAGAACTAATTTCTCAGTAGTTAGGCAAATGTACTAACCGGACTATCACCGCCTAGTGCCACCCATTCCTCGAACGTGGGAATGTGTGGGGCTTCTCCCGCAGGTGGTGGTGGGGGTCCAACTTGTGGTGGCTCCGTGCGGTTAGACCAAGACGCCAACATAGCCTGGATGTTAGTTAAACAAGCAAACTAGAAAGTCAGAAGGAATGAAAGTGCAAATTTGAGCTTGGTTTTAAGAGGGCAAAACTAACCGCCATCACTTGACGGTTGTAATCATCGTTTGCCTTCACTCGTTGCAAGTACTCCCGCACCTCAATATGCCTATGCTCGAGAAAGGCCTGATATGCCTACAAAATTGAGGTTGTTTCTAAGTGGGCAGTGCTGAAAATAAACTAAGAAAGATAGAGACAAAGAAGATAAGGGGAAGTACTTACAGCACGTTGGCGGACTAAGGGAGGCTCCGAACGCCCCGTACTCTCTAACGGGCTCGGGTTGGTAGCTCGAAGCCGTGTGTACGAGATCGACAGAGTGATCAAGCCATCAAAACACGGATACCGGCCATGGGACTTACCCTGGATGGCCACCACCGCCGTGTCATCGATCTGAGACTTGGCGACCTCAGGAACGGGAACATCCGGATGCAACTTCTGATAGTTCTGAGTGTAAGACTCCAGGTGCTGCTCGGTGTTGCCGTAGTACTGGCTCTCGCCGTCCTTGCGATCACTCCGCTCGCGGGCCAGCTTCCACGACTCCATGTCTGAGAGCGGCCTCTGCAACTTGTCCTCTTGCAATGTCAAACAGAAGTTAGCCATACATAAGAACATGACGGTAAAGAAGAACCAAACTGCATCATGCATATAGATATACCTTCATGGCCTTGAAGCCCCAGTGGTTCCTGTTTCCTTGGTCGTGTGTCCCGTCTTTTCCACGGTTAGCCCGGGCCTTGATGCTCTTGGCAGCAAACTCTGCATCGTCATCGACCCACCTATCAACCAAACACACCCATCCGTCATGCCTTCCATAGCACCAACGAGGAACAACCTATGTAAATTTTGGAAGCATGACATGTGAGCACGAAACATATAGTTGACTCCTTGAAACAATGAAAAGTCAGTAATAGTTACCATCCTAAACTGCTCCCTGCTCATGGTAAGTTTTTGCTTCTGTGCTTGAGTTTTGGTCATCTTTTGTTGCAGGTAGATGTGGTAGTACTGCGAGACGGCAACCCAACGCACCTCGTACTGCAACTGACGAGCTTTCTTCTTCGCTGCAGTAAGTAAGACCACATCGGCTCTGGCCTTGTGCTCGTCAAGAACCCTATAGAGTTGCTGCAATCATGCATAAACCAGAAGCAAACAAGGCATGAGTTGAGTGATTCAATGATAAACTATGAACGAAACTGAAGACAAGTGATTCAAAAGAGAACTTACCAAAAATTTGGTGATCACGGCCTTAGCGGCTGTCCCGTACTCCCGTAGGCATAGTTATATATTTTTATTTTTTTAATGTTTTTAATAGCTTATATTTTTTCTTCTTTATGTTTTTTTATTTCATATAATTTTTTGATGTTTTTTATAGTCATAAGTTATATTTTTTATGTTTTTTATGTATAATTATTTCATATGGATTTTTAATGTTTTTTTAACGCCGCTCGGCCCTCTCCTCTCCCGGAACCACAGAGAAGGGAGGGGAGGGGAGGCGCCAAACTCGAGCAGCTTCGTCCGCCGAGGCCGTGGCCTGGTCGCGGGTCTGGGAGCACATGGCCGCCGCCTCGCGTGCTCGATGTGGAGCTTAGTAGGTCAGTTGACTGAAGGGGGAGGGGGGTCGTTGACAGGGGGTGGGGGTGGGGTTGGGGGCGGCGGCAGATCCAAGTCCGTCAGAGGGAGATGCTTCGTGCAGGGACACCTGGGAGCAACATCCGGGCCAAACCACAACTACATCCCCTCCTTATCGTTACCACATAACGTCTACTACCGTGTCATCACCGTCCGTGAGGGGGGACAAACCCCGGAGACGCATGCCGCCTCTTCGGACATGCCACCACACCACCCCGCATGTATGAGGAGCCGGTGCGACGCTCCGGTGGCATTTCTACCCCCCAGGGCCCCCATCCCGCCAAACCCTATAGCATTTGACCACGGGATCTAGCCCTTTGACTTTGCACGGACGGGATTTGACGAGTGGACCTCTCCATCCGGTTGTGTTAGGTCAGCCCATAGGAACACTTTGGAGC
>NC_057798.1:776553607-776623435 GCF_018294505.1 Triticum aestivum | reverse complement strand
CTCCAGGTGCCGGCAGTGCCGCCGTCCGTGAGGGGGGCCAAACCCCGGAGACGCGTGCCGCCTCTTCGGACATGCCACCACAGCACCCCGCATGTATGAGGGGCCGGTGCGACGCTTTGGTGGCATTGCTACCCCCCCCAGGGCCCCCTCCCGCCTAACCCTGGAGCGGTTGACCACGAGATCTAGCCCTTTGACTTTCCACGGACGGGCTTTGAACAGTGGACCTCTCCACCCGGTTGTGTCAGGTCAGCTCAGAGGGACACCTGGGAGCAACATTCGGGCCAAACCGACTACTACATCCCCTCCGTGTAGACCCGATGCGTCCGTTTTCCCCCTCCAGGTGCCGGCGGCGGCGCCGTCCATTAGGGGGGGCACGCCCCGGAGATGCGTGCCGGGCGTTTGCAACCGCCATAACACTTCCAGACTTGTGAGAGGCCGCCTACACAAGATTTGACGGCATGCTAGCCCCCGGAGGCCGCCGGCCATAGTCGTAGACGCGCGAAGAGCAATCCGCGTAGAGGGAAGTGTTCAGATACTTCTCCATCATGAAAAATTACGAAAAATTACCATCGGTCCTATAGCACATGTGCCCACGTCATGTAAAAAACTCATGATTTTATCGCGCTCTAAGTATTTAATAATATTCACGCCGCATCGTTACCGCAGAACGTCTACTACCGTGTCATTGCCGTCCGTGAGGGGGGCCACACCCCGGAGACGCGTGCCGCCTCTTCGGACATGCCACCACACCATCCCGCATGTATGAGGGGCCGGTGCGTCGCTCTGGTGGCATTGCTACCCCCCAGGGCCCCCATCCCGCCAAACCCTATAGCGTTTGACAACGGGATCTAGCCCTTTGACTTTGCACGGACGTGATTTGACCAGTGGACCTCTCCACCCGGTTGTGTTAGGTCAGCCCATAGGAACACTTTGGAGCAACATCCGGGCCAGACCCACAGCAAGATCCCCTTCGTGTAGATTCGACGCGTCTGTTTCCCCCCTCCAGGTGTCGGCGGTGCCGCCGTCCGTGAGGGGGGCCAAACCCCGGAGACGCGTGCCGCCTCTTCGGACATGCCACCACACCACCCCGCATGTATGAGGGGCCGGTGCAATGCTCCGGTGGCATTGCTACCCCCCACCCAGGCCCCCCGTCCCGCCTAACCCTGGAGCGGTTGACCACGAGATCTAGCCCTTTGACTTTCCACGGACGGGCTTTGAACAGTGGACCTCTCCACCTGGTTGTGTCAGGTCAGCTCAGAGGGACACCTCGGAGCAACATCCGGGCCAAACCGACTGCTACATCCCCTTCGTGTAGACCCGATGCGTCCGTTTTCCCCCTCCAGGTGCTGGCGGCGGCGCCGTCCGTTAGGGGGGCCACGCCCGGAGATGCATGCCAGGCGTTTGCAACCGCCACAACACTTCCAGACTTGTGAGAGGCCGCCTACGCAAGATTTGACGGCATGCTAGCCCCCGGAGGCCGCCGGCCACAGTCGTAAACGCGCGAAGAGCAATCCGCGTAGAGGGAAGTGTTCAGATACTTCTCCATCATGAAAAATTATGAAAAATTACCATCGGTCCTATAGCACATGTGCCCACGTCATGTAAAAAACTCATGATTTTATCGTGCATCGAGTATTTAATAATATTCACGCCGCATCGTTACCGCAAAACGTCTACTACTGTGTCATCGCCGTCCGTGAGGGGGGCCACACCCTGGAGACGCGTGCCGCCTCTTCGGACATGCCACCACACCACTCCGCATGTGTGAGGGGCCGGTGCGATGCTCCGGTGGCATTGCTACCCACCCCAGGCCCCCCGTCCTGCCTAACCCTGGAGCGGTTGACCACGAGATCTAGCCCTTTGACTTTCCACGGACGGGCTTTGAACAGTGGACCTCTCCACCTGGTTGTGTCAGGTCAGCTCAGAGGGACACCTCGGAGCAACATCCGGGCCAAACCGACTGCTACATCCCCTCCGTGTAGATCCGATGCCTTCGTTTTCCCCCTCCAGGTGCCAGCGGTAGCGCCATCCGTTAGGGGGACCACGCCCCGGAGATGCGTGCCGGGCGTTTGCAACCGCCACAACACTTCCAGACTTGTGAGAGGCCGCCTACGCAACATCTGACGGCATGCTAGCCCCCGGAGGCCGCCGGCCACAGTCGTAGACGCGCGAAGAGCAATCCGCATAGAGGGAAGTGTTCAGATACTTCTCCATCACGAAAAATTATGAAAAATTACCATCGGTCCTATAGCACATGTGCCCACGTAGTGTAAAAAACTCATGATTTTATCGTGCTCTGAGTATTTTATAATATTCACGCTGCATCGTTACCGCAGAACGTCTACTACCGTGTCATCGCCTTCCGTGAGGGGGGCCACACCCCGGAGACGCGTGCCGCTTCTTTGGGCATGACACCAGACCACCCCACATGTATGAGGGCCCGGTGCGAAGCTCCGGTGGCATTGCTACCCCCCTAGGGCCCCCGTCCCGCCAAACCCTATAGTGTTTGACCACGGGATCTAGCCCTTTGACTTTGCACGGACGGGATTTGACCAGTGGACCTCTCCACCCGGTTGTGTTAGGTCAGACCATAGGAACACTTTGGAGCAACATCCGGGCCAGACCCACAGCAAGATCCCCTCCGTGTAGACCCGATGCGTCCGTTTCCCCCCTCCAGGTGCCGGTGGTGCCGCCGTACGTCAGGGGGGCTAAACCCCGGAGACGCGTGCTGCCTCTTCGAACATGCCACCACACCACCCCGCATGTATGAGGGCCAGTGCGACGCTCCGGTGGCATTGCTACCCCCAGGGCCCCCGTCCCGCCTAACCCTGGAGCGGTTGTCCACGAGATCTAGCCCTTTGACTTTCAACGGACGGGCTTTGAACAGTGGACCTCTCCACCCGGTTGTGTCAGGTCAGCTTAGAGGGACACCTGGGAGCAACATCCGGGCCAAACCGACTGTTATATCCCCCCCGTGTAGACCCGATGCGTCCGTTTTCCCCCTCCAGGTGCCGGCGGCGGCGCCGTCCGTGAGGGGGGCACACCGCGGACGTGAGGGGGTCACAATCCGGAGACGGGTGCCGGGCGTTTGCAACCGCCACTAAACTTCTGTCGCATAGCTGTTTTTGATTTTAACAAAATATAAAGACCTATATTCAAAAGAACATGACGCCACATTATTAATGTGCTCGAAAAAAATACAAACTATATATATATTCCTAATCTATGGAAAAATTACAAACTACATCTATATATTCATATAATACATAAAAAAGCATAAAAACATATTTAAAAAAAGCATAAAAACATATGTAAAAAAAGCATAAAAACATATGAAAAAAGCATGTAAAAAATAGCTATGCGGACGGCATTGCCGTCGGCATAGAAACGGCAGGGTTTTAGGAGGAGGCGTGCCGCGGATCGGTGATGTGGCGCCTATGCCGACGGCTGCCGTTGGCATATCTACGCCGTGGATCGGTGATGTGGCATGCGGAGATATGCCGACGGCCGCCCGTCCCGACCGGTGGCATAGGGTTGACAGCATTAGCGCTGGTCACGGGCGGGGTCGCCGGGCCCACTTTGTATGCCGACGGCTTTGTTATACGGGCGACTGCTGAGGGAGTCCCGGATTAGGGGGTGTCCGGATAGCCGAACTATCATCATCGGCCGGACTCCAAGACTATGAAGATACAAGATTGAAGACTTCGTCCCGTGTCCGGATGGGACTTTCCTTGGCGTGGAAGGCAAGCTTGGCAATATGGATATGTAGATCTCCTACCATTGTAACCGACTCTGTGTAACCCTAGCCCTCTCCGGTGTCTATATAAACCGGATGGTTTTGCTCTGTAGGACACAACAACAATAACAACAATCATACCATAGGCTAGCTTCTAGGGTTTAGCCTCCTTGATCTCGTGGTAGATCTACTCTTGTAATACCCACATCATCAATATCAATCAAGCAGGACATAGGGTTTTACCTCCATCAAGAGGGCCCGAACCTGGGTAAAACATCATGTCCCTTGTCCCCTGTTACCATCCGCTTAGACGCACAGTTCGGGACCCCCTACCCGAGATCCGTCGGTTTTGACACCGACATTGGTGCTTTCATTGAGAGTTCCTCTGTGCCGTCGCAATCAGGAAGGATGCCTCTTCCCGTCTTCAAAGACGGTACCATTGCCAAAGGAGCTTTGGCCGCCGGTCAAGCTATCCGGCTGGGTGGTTTTCTTATGACCGCCTGTTCGACCACCGCTTCGACGATGACCTCTCGGGTCATCAAAAGCGATCTTCGCATCAACTCCGAATTCGCCGAGCAGCTGGATCCGATGGAGCTCTCTTCCGTAAACGAGCTCTTGGATCGCATCGCCGCCCTGGGAGTCGCTACAGACTACGATCAGATTGGGCTTAAAACCGATCTGAGAGAAATTAACTCTCCCCAGGCTACCCACCATGTTGCGGTGGTAGAAGAACAACGCGGCGACTCTTCTTCTATGTTAAAAACCAGTTATGTCCGGATTCCCGATCCCTCCATGCCGGATTCCCGCGGAGGGACGGACGTCAATCGAGTACTGAACCTAAAGTCAGGCAGCGGACTAGATTCGTTGGGCGACCTCCAACAATCCAAGCTTCCAAATCCGGAAAGTCCTCGGCCTTTGAGCCTCAGTTTGGGCGGGGTTCCGAATTTAGTTCCACCCGCCCACCCAAACACAAGCGATCTATATCAAATACGGCAAGAGCCCAATGAAACAGTACATCATTACTGGGCCAGATTTCTCATGGTTATGGACAGGATAAAGTACTGCCATGAGGAAAGCGCAATCTCTATTTTCTGCAATAATTGCACGGACAAGGGAATCATGAACGCCATAAGTCATCGCAAGGTCACGCGCTTCGCCGACCTGGCGACCATAGTACGAAAATACTGTACGATGGAGAGTGCCTGGAAAACCGAAACTAGATTTTGGGACAATCCGGCCCTAAACACAACCTTAGTCCGGAATAAAAGGGTGCACCATGCTCAAGCACCTGGGTCAAAAACCCAAAAGCAAAAACCCCCTAAAGGGTACGGAACCGTACTGGAGGGATGGCTCAGTGGACCCTGCAAAATCCATAATGCAGAAGGCGCCACTCCAACACATAGTCTCCGGGCATGTTGGATACTACGGCAGGTGGCCAAAAGTGGCGAAGGGCTTCTAGCCCCGGAAAACCAGCCCAACAGTACCAGTACGGTATTAACAGTCTTCGAGACTTTCGCATCAAATAATATGCGGAAACGAACAATCCGCAGCCTCGCCGAAGTCTACCAAGTAGCAACAATAAATCCATGGAGCAACACGGCTATCACCTTCAATGCCAGCGATGAACCTAAATTCCGAACAGCCCGAGCACCAGCCGCATTGGTCCTCAGTCCCATAGTGGACGGCTTTCGTCTTACCAAGGTACTCATGGATGGCGGCAGCGGATTAAACGTCATCTATGAGGAAACCCACCAAAAAATGGAAATAGACTGGAGCCACATTGAGCGAAGCAACACAACCTTTAGAGGAATAATCCCTAGTCGGGAAGTACGCTGCACAGGAAAAATCACACTAGATGTGGTGTTCGGCTCGCCGGACAACTACAGGTCCGAGGAAGTCACGTTCCAAGTGGCCCCGTTTAGCAGCGGATATCACGCTCTATTAGGGCGAGAGGCATTCACAATTTTCCAAGCCGTACCCCATTACGGGTACATGAAGCTCAAAATGCCCGGGCCCAATGGAATCATCACTCTGGTCAGTGATTCGGATATAGCACTCCGCGCCGAAAATAAGACAGCCGCACTAGCCCTAGAGGCACTATCCGAAGCACTAGCGGCAGAAGAACTCACTGCACTACGCTCCATGGTGAATAGGGACGATGTGATACTCGATAAGAGATCTAAGTCCACATCTTTTAAACCAGCAGACGAAATAGTCAAATTCCAGGTCCATCCAACAGACCCCACAAAGACGGCCTCCATTGGGGCACAATTAAACCCTGATGTAGAAGTCGCACTACGAGAATTCCTTCGGGAAAATTGGGACATTTTTGCCTGGCACCCTTCAGATATGCCAGGAATCCCACGCAGGCTGGCAGAGCACAGCCTAAATATCCTAAAAGGATTCAAGCCAGTCAAACAGGCTCTTCGACGATTTTCTGAACCCAAAAGACAGGCAATGGGAGAGGAGCTAGCCAAACTATTAGAAGCCGAATTCATCAGAGACATAAAACATCTGGACTGGCTAGCAAACCTGGTAATGGTACCAAAAAAGGACAAATCCTGGCGCCTTTGTGTGGATTTTAAAGACCTTAATAAGGCCTGTCCAAAGGATCCTTTCCCCCTCCCCCGCATCGACCAAATCATCGATGCTACCGCGGGGCACGATTCATCGTGTTTCCTCGACGCATACTCCGGATACCATGAAATCAAGATGGCGGAAACAGACCAGGCCGCAACGGCATTTCATTACTCCATACGGACCATTCTGCTTCAACACAATGCCCTTCGGACTTAAAAACGCCGGCGCAACATATCAGCGCATGATTCAGACATGTCTGGCTACCCAGATCGGCAAAACAGTGGAGGCATATGTAGACGATGTGGTCATTAAGACCAAACACGTCGAAACTCTAGTAGACGATTTGAGGCTCACATTCGACAACCTCCGAGCATATGACATTAAGCTCAACCTGGAAAAATGCGTTTTCGGCGTACCAGCCGGAGAGCTCTTGGGCTTCATTGTATCCGGTAGAGGAATTGAAGCAAACCCAGCCAAGATCCGAGCTCTGTCACAACTGGATATCCCAAAAGACCTCAAACAAATACAAAAACTAACTGGATGCGTGGCGGCTTTAAGCCGCTTCATCTCCCGTTTGGGAGAAAAGGCATTGCCTCTCTACCGCCTCCTCCGGCGCACCGAACACTTCGAGTGGACGGATGCTGCCACGGACGGACTCGAAGAAATAAAGGCCATACTAGCAACAAATCCGGTCCTGGTCGCGCCCAACCTAGGTGAACCAATTTTATTATATATCGCGGCAACACATCAAGTTGTCAGCGCAGCGTTCGTCGTCGAACGAGAAGCAGAAGGACACAAATTCCCTCTTCAAAAACCAGTGTACTACGTATCCACTGTCTTAACCCCATGCAAGTCCCGGTATCCACATTATCAAAAGATAGCGTACGCGGTGTTCATGGCATCCCGGAAGCTGCAACACTACTTTCAAGAGTGCTCGATAACAGTAGCCTCCGAAGTACCCCTAAACGACATTATAAACAACCGCGACGCGACGGGCAGGATTGCAAAATGGGCCATTGAGCTCTTACCATTTGACATAACCTACAAACCAAGGCGAGCTATAAAGTCGCAAGTTTTGGCTGACTTCATCGCCGAATGGACCGAAGCCGAACTCCCTAAAGAGTACGGCGCATACTCCAATTGGATCATGCATTTCGACGGCTCCAAAATGTTGGCCGGCTTGGGGGCTAGCGTCGTACTGACGTCCCCAACCGGAGACACAGTCCAATACGTACTTCAGATAATGTACACGGACTCTAACAATGCAGCCGAATACGAGGCCCTTCTACATGGTCTCCGGATGGCAATCTCCATGGGTATTCAATGCCTAGAGGTGCGTGGGGACTCAAACCTCGCAATATCCGAAGTAAATGGAGACTTTGACGCCAATGATCCGAAAATGGTAGCCTATCATAACGCCGTCTTAAAAATGTCAGCTCGGTTCGAAGGACTCGAATTCCACCATGTAGCCCGAGATAATAACCAGGCAGCCGACGTGTTGGCATGCATCAGCGCAAAATGCAACGCTGTCCCTCCAAACATCTTCCTGGAGCGGCTCTTTAAGCCATCTGTACTATGGGAAGAGGAGTCCGGAAACAGCAACCCGGAACCAACCACGCCACCCAACACGGAACATTCTGACACAGTCGGTGGCTCAGCCAATGAAATAACACCCTCAGCCCACGAAATAATGGCAGTAATCGCCCCATGGACGGAACCATTCCTAGCCTACTTAACTAGGCAGGAACTCCCCAAAGACCAAAATGAGGCCCGCTGCATAGTTCGGCGATCTAAAGCCTACAAGGTCCATGAGGGAGAACTTTATAAGAAAAGCACAACCGGAGTCCTTCAAAGGTGTATCTCCGAAGAAGAAGGGCGAAATCTCCTGGCTGAAATTCACGCTAGACTCGGTGGGCACCACGCTGCAGCCCGGGCCCTTGTAGGTAAGGCCTTCCGTACAGGATTTTATTGGCCGACTGTCCGGGCAGATGCTCAGGACTTAGTCCAACGATGCGTCGGTTGCCAGCTCTTTGCTAATCAAAGCCACATGCCACCCACCGTCCTCAAAACTATACCCATCACCTGGCCGTTTGCGGTCTGGGGGCTTGATATGGTTGGACCCCTTAAAGGAGGAACCCACAAGAAAAAATACCTATTGGTCATGGTGGACAAATTCACCAAATGGATAGAGGCCAAGCCAGTTAAAACGGCCGAATCCGGACCCGTGATAGACTTCATATCTGGGGTAGTACACCGTTACGGCGTCCCCCAGAGCATCATCACTAATAACGGCACGAATTTCACGGCCGACGAGGTTAAACTCTGGTGCAAAAACATGGGCATCAGACTCGACTACGCTTCAGTCTATCACCCCCAAACTAACGGTCAAGTCGAACGTGCAAATGGTCTAATCATGAGCGGCATCAAACCCAGATTAGTGCAGTCCCTCACGGAATCTAACACGCACTGGGTAGAGGAGCTCGACTCCGTACTCTGGGGGCTACGGACCACGCCGAACCGCACTACCGGATTAACACCATTTTTATGGTGTACAGCGCAGAGGCAGTTTTGCCCTGCGACATAATTCATGAATCACCTCGCGTGCGCATGTACGAAGAAAGAGAAGCCGAGTTGGATCGGCAGGACAGTTTGGACGCCTTAGAGGAGGAGCGGGACGTGGCAAAAGCTCGTTCCGCATTTTACCAGCAGCAGGCTCGAAGATATCAAAGCAGAGAAGTACGGGCCAAAACTTACAATGTTGGCGAACTTGTTCTACGCCTGCCGGACAAGAAAAAGGACAAACTCAAGCCCCGATGGGAAGGTCCCTTCATCATCGACCAAGTCCTGACCGGCGAAGCATACCGTCTATGTAACGCATCTGACAACCGACTCGAGACGAACCCATGGAACGCAGCCCGTCTCCGAAGATTCTACGCCTAGCGCCGGACTCAGAGTTCGTCTCCCTCCTCTGTCCACCTTTTACATTTTCACTGTCTCTTGTTCCCCTCCTTCTTCCTCCCCACCCTTTTTTTAGTAAAAGCCTTTGATGGGCTGATCTGCGCATTGTTCGCACACACTAGATGTGCTACTAGCACTCATTATACCTGGGGGCTTCTTTAACAGAAGCTTATTTATACGGGCTTCATGCCCAACACATGTGTCATACTTCCGCATGTACCTTTTATTCACCATTATATGCATCGATATGACTTAAGTTTTGGCCAAGCTGGGTTGCCTGGCTCCTGTGCTTACCCCTACGTTCCCGATTGTTCGGCTAGGAGGTAAAGGGAGCACCTCTGCGATTGTTACTGCCGGGTCAGCCGGATGTGTACCTCAGACTGGGTGAAGCCGAAAGCTAGCGTTCTTAAGGGAATATTCGGTCGGTGACTTGAAAGATGATTTATTACTTATTTAAACTTATCTGCCCCCAGATGCTTTTTCTGCTCTTTTCGCAGTACGGACATGCACCTTAGGGCATGCCTCCCAGGGAAAGGAACCCCTAACGGAACTATTCTCCCTGGAAGATGTTTCTTACTAACCATGTAATATAACATAACTAGTTGGGCACTTGTCTGATAAAGAACTAATGACCCCTACGCGTGGTCTCCATGCATGCCCCGGTTTTTCTAACCGCTAGGGTATTCGGACACACTTCGAACTGTTGGGTCCCGAGGTTGAAGCGAAAAGGTCCGCAAAGACAAACGATCTACAATCCGGCTAGAAGGCATTTTGCATGTCATTTTAAAATTACATCATCAAATTGATTGATTGAACTCCTCTTCAATCCCATCTAACAGGCTGTCTAGCTTACAGTCCCATTGGGAATATTTCACGGCCAACTCTACTTGGCCATACATTAAGCTCACAGGGATCTCCTTCCCATCGGGCCCCACAGGTCCGACCTCGGCCATGTGGTTCGGATCAGCCTTCGTGTACCGCGTCTTCACCATGGCCCAGGCCTCTCTAGCGCCTTGACGACAGGCCGATATCTTCCACAGACGGAAGCGCTGCCGTACTCCCTGAAGCTTTTCAGCAAGCCCTCCAAGACCCTCGGGTAGGGAGACAGACGGCCATAAGGCCTGGACGACGCCGCTCATCGCCTGCCGAATATGTTCGTGTAGTTGTAGCAGCTCGGGAAGAAGGTCACCCGTGGAAGCAGGCATCTCCTCCGCCGGACGACCCGTGAGCACACCTACAGACACATTTCTGTCAATCGACTTCCTCGCCGAACTCTTCTTTTCAAAAGAGTTTGCTCAAGCACTTACTGTAAATGCCGCGACGAAGCCGCCGATTCTCCTTTACGGAGTTAGCCAGCTGGACCCGAACATCTTTTAGTTCTTCGCCCAGCCGGGTGTTGGCATCTTGGAGTTTGTTCCTCTCCTGCTACACCCTCGTAAGCACCTTCTCGCCGGCCTTCAGCTGGCGTAGCAGATGTTGCTTGTCCGGTTCCAATCCGGCACCCTCTGCAATTCAATTGTCAGACTTACGCACACGCCGCACTTCATAAACTACTTATCTTTTTGAAGTATGTATTACCAGAGGGAGTCTCTGTGCCTCCTCCTGCGGTGGCTAGTGCGGCCTCAAGTTGGGCCTTGCACTCTTGAAGCTCCTGGGACAGACATGTATTCTTCTCCGTAAGATCCTGCATAAACAAATTATCCTTAAATCAGTTATTCTAACTATTTTAAGTCTCGGGGGCTACTGGCATATATAACTATTAAAATTCCTCACCCGTATGTCTTTCACATACTGCTCCATGGCTCTGGTTAAACCATCTCGAGTGCGCGTCTCCCGCATTAAATGCATTCAGTGCCTCCGGAGAGAAACACGCGTCACGAAGAATCGTCCGGCGGCGCCTGTGATTCATGGCGCTCTCCACCTCAGACCTGGTGGCGGACAACCTGTCGGTATCCTCCATCCGGGTACAGATGGATTTTAAAAGGAAGACAGACAATGATGGTAAGAATTACCATTAAGAAAGCTCGACTTGTCGTCAAGATGTTTTCCGACAAGTTTCAAGGAGTTGACTACGGTGAGGCTTTCTCACTCGTAGCGATGCTAAGAGTCTGTTGGAATTGGTTAGCAGTTACTGCATTATTTATGAAATCTTGCATATAGGATGTCAAAACATTGTTTCCTTGGCAGTTTTCTTGAGGAAAGGTTGTATGTGATACAACCAGAAGGTCTTTGACAATCCTGAAAGACGCTAACAAATATGCAAAGCTCCAGCAATCCTTCTAAGGACTGGAATAAGCATCTCGGAGTTGGAATGTACGCTTTGATGAGATGATCAAAGATTTTGGGTTTATACAAAGTTTGTGAGAAACTTGTATTTCCAAAGAAGTGAGTGGGAGCACTATGGAATTTCTGATGAGTATATGTTGTTGACATATTGTTGATCAGAAATGATGTAGAATTTCTAGAAAGCATATAGGGTTATTTGAAAAGTGTTTTTCAATGCAAAACCTGGATTAGGCTACTTGAACAATAAGCATCAAGATCTATAAGATAGATCAAAATGCTTAATAATAATTTCAAATGAGCACATACCTTGACATGATCTTGAAGGTGTTCAAGATGGATCAGTCAAAGAAGGAGTTCTTGCCTGAGTTGTAAGGTATGATGTTAAGAGTTAAAGCTTGACCACGGCAGAAGAGAGACAAAGGACGAAGGACGTCCCCTACGCTTCAAACGTAGGCTCTATAGTATGCTATGCTGTGTACCGCACCAGAAGTGTGCCTTGCCATGAGTCAGTCAAGGGGTACAAGAATGATCTAGGAATGGATCATTGGACAGCAGTCAAAATTATCCTTAGAGGAATAAGGAAATGTTTCTCGATTATGAGGTGATAAAGAGTTCGGCATAAAGGGTTACATCGATGCAAGCTTTAACACCTATCCGAATGACTCTGAGTAGCAAACCGGATACGTATAGTGGAGCAATCATTTGGAATAGCTTCAAGTAAAGCGTGGAAGCAATATTTACAATACGACATAGAGAATTGTGAAGTACGTACGGATCTGAATGTTGCAGAATCGTTGACTAAAACCTCTCTCACAAGCAAAACATGATCAAACCCCAGAACTCATTGAGACTTAATCACATGGTGATGTGAACTAGTTTAGACACTAGTAAACTCTTTGGATGTTGGTCACATGGCGATGTGACCTATCGGTGTTAATCACATGGCGATGTGAACTAGATTATTGACTCTAGTGCAAGTGGGAGACTGTTGGAAATATGCCCTAGAGGCAATGATAAATTAGTTATTATTATTATATTTCCTTGTTCATGATAATCGTTTATTGTCCATGCTATAATTGTATTGAAAGGAAACTCAGATACATGTGTGGATACATAGACAACACCATGTCCCTAGTAAGCTTCTAGTTGACTAGCTCGTTGATCAATAGATGGTTACGGTTTCTCGACCATGGACATTGGATGTCATTGATAACGGGATCACATCATTAGGAGAATGATGTGATGGACAAGACCCAATCCTAAGCCTAGCACAAAGATCATAGTTCATATGCTAAAGCTTTTCTAATGTCAAGTATCATTTCCTTAGACCATGAGATTGTGCAACTCCCGGATACCGTAGGAATGCTTTGGGTGTACCAAACGTCACAACATAACTGGGTGGCTATAAAGGTGCACTACATGTATCTCCGAAAGTGTCCGTTGGGTTGGCACGAATCGAGATTGGGATTTGTCACTTCGTGTAAACGGAGAGGTATCTCTGGGCCCACTCGGTAGGACATCATCATAATGTGCACAAAGTGACCAAGGGGTTGATCACGGGATGATGTGTTACGGAACGAGTAAAGAGACTTGCCGGTAACGAGATTGAACAAGGTATCGGTATACCGACGATCGAATCTCGGGCAAGTACAATACCGCTAGACAAAGGGAATTGTATATAGGATCGATTGAGTCCTTGACATCGTGGTTCATCCGATGAGATCATCGTGGAACATGTGGGAGCCAACATGGGTATCCAGATCCCGCTGTTGGTTATTGACCGGAGAACGTCTCGGTCATGTCTGCATGATTCCCGAACCCGTAGGGTCTACACACTTAAGGATCGATGACACTAGGGTTATAAAGGAAGTTTGTATGTGGTTACCGAATGTTGTTCGGAGTCGCGGATGAGATCCCGGACGTCACGAGGAGTTCCGGAATGGTCCGGAGGTAAAGATTTATATATGGGAAGTCCTGTTTTGGTCACCGGAAAAGTTTCGGGTTTTATCGGTAACGTACCGGCACCACCGGGAGGGTCCCGGGGGTCCACCAAGTGGGGCCACCAACCCCGGAGGGCTGCATGGGCCAAGTGTGGGAGGGGACCAGCCCCAGGTGGGCTGGTGCGCCCCCCCACAAGGGCCCAAGGCGTCTAGGGTTTGGGGAGGGGGTGCTTCCACCTAACTTGGGGGGGGGGGGCAAGTTTCCCCTCTTCCCCCCCTTGGCCGCCACCCTTAGATGGGATTGGGGCTGCCGCACCCCTTGGGGTGGAAACCCTAGAGGTGGTGCACCCCCTCCCTCTCCTCTATATATAGTTGAGGTCTTGAGGGCTGCCAACACATGAGTTTGACCTCTCCTTGGCGCAGCCCTACCTCTCTCCCTTCTCCTCTCCCGCGGTGCTTGGCGAAGCCCTGCAGGATTGCCACGCTCCTCCACCACCACCACGCCGTTGTGCTGCTACTGGACGGAGCCTTCCTCAACCTCTCCCTCTCTCCTTGCTGGATCAAGGCATGGGAGACATCACCGGGTTGTACGTGTGTTGAACGCGGAGGTGCCGTCCGTTCGGCACTAGGATCTCCGGTGATTTGGATCACGACGAGTACGACTCCTTCAACCCCGTTCTCTTGAACGCTTCCGCTTAGCGATCTACAAGGGTATGTAGATGCACTCTCCTTCCCCTCGTTGCTGGTTTCTCCATAGATAGATCTTGGTGATTCGTAGGAAAATTTTGAATTTCTGCTACATTCCCCAACAGTGGCATCATGAGCCAGGTCTATTGCGTAGATTCTTTGCACGAGTAGAACACAAAGTAGTTGTGGGCGTTGATTTTGTTCAATATGCTTACCATTACTAGTCCAATCTTGTTTCGACGGTATTGTGGGATGAAGCGGCCCGGACCGACCTTACACGTACACTTATGTGAGACAGGTTCCACCGACTGACATGCACTTGGTGCATAAGGTGGCTAGCGGGTGCCAGTCTCTCCCACTTTAGTCGAAACGGATTCGATGAAAAGGGTCCTTATGAAGGGTAAATAGCAATTGGCATATCACACTGTGGTTTTGCGTAGGTAAGAAACGTTCTTGCTAGAAACCCATAGCAGCCACGTAAAACATGCAAACAACAATTAGAGGACGTCTAACTTGTTTTTGCAGGGTATGCTATATGGCCAAGAAGAATGTGATGAATGATATGTGATGTGATATGGCCAAGAAGAATGTGATGAATGATATGTGATGTATGAGATGGATCATGTTCTTGTAATAGGAATCACGACTTGCATGTCGATGAGTATGACAACCGGCAGGAGCCATTGGAGTTGTCTTAATTTATTGTATGACCAGCGTGTCAACAAACAACGCCATGTAATTACTTTACTTTATTGCTAACCGGTAGCCATAGTAGTAGAAGTAATAGTTGGCGAGACAACTTCATGAAGACACGATGATGGAGATCATGATGATGGAGATCATGGTGTCATGCCGGTGACGATGATGATCATGGAGCCCCGAAGATGGAGATCAAAAGGAGCAAAATGATATTGGCCATATCATGTCACTATTTGATTGCATGTGATGGTTATCATGTTTATACATCTTATTTGCTTAGAACAACGGTAGTAAATAAGATGATCCCTCATTAAAATTTCAAGAAAGTGTTCCCCTAACTGTGCACCGTTGCGAAAGTTCGTCGTTTTGAAGCACCACGCGATGATCGGGTGTGATAGATTCTTACGTTCACATACAACGGGTGTAAGCCAGATTTACACACGCGAAACACTTAGGTTAACTTGACGAGCCTGGCATGTACAGACATGGCCTCGGAACACAAGAGACCGAAAGGTCGAGCATGAGTCGTATAGTAGATACGATCAACATGAAGATGTTCACCGATGATGACTAGTCCGTCTCACGTGATGATCGGACACGGCCAAGTTGACTCGGATCATGTAATCACTTAGATGACTAGAGGGATGTCTATCTGAGTGGGAGTTCATGAGATGAACTTAATTATCATGAACATAGTCAAAAGATCTTTGCAAATTATGTCGTAAGCTCGCGCTTTAGTTCCACTATTTACATATGTTCCTAGAGAAAATATAGTTGAAAGTTGACAGTAGCGATTATGCGGACAGTAGAAAGCTTATGTCCTTAATGCACCTCTTAGTGTGCTGAACCCCAATCGTCGTCTGTGGATGTTGCGAACATCGGACATACACGTTTTGATAACTACGTGATAGTTCAGTTAAACGGTTTAGAGTTGAGGCACCAAAGACGTTTTTCGAAACATCGCGGAACATATGAGATGTTTCGAGGGCTGAAATTAGGATTTCAGGCTCGTGCCCGCGTCAAGAGGTATAAGACCTCCGACGATTTTCTTAGCCTGCAAACTAAGGGAGAAAAGCTCAATCGTTGAGCTTGTGATCAGATTGTCTGAGTGCAACAATCACTTGAATCGAGTGGGAGTTGATCTTCCAGATGAGATAGTGATGTTTCTCCAAAGTCATTGCCACCAAGCTGCTAGAGCTTCGTGATGAACTATAACATATCAGGGATAGATATGATGATCCTTGAGGTATTCACGATGTTTGACACCACGAAAGTAGAAATCAAGAAGGAACATCAATTGTTGATGGTTGGTGAAACCACTAGTTTCAAGAAGGGCAAGGGCAAGAAGGGACACTTCATGAAACGGCAAATCAGTTGCTGCTCCAGTGAAGAAACCCAAGGTTGAACCCAAACCCGAGACTAAGTGCTTCTGTAATAAGGGGAACAGCCACTGGAGCAGAATTACCCTAGATACTTGGTAGATAAGAAGGCTGGCAAGGTCGATAGAAGTATATTGGATATACATTATGTTAATGTGTACTTTACTAGTACTCCTAGTAGCACCAGGGTATTAGATACCGGTCCAGTTGCTAAGTGTTAGTAACTCGAAATAAAAGCTACAGAATAAACGGAGACTAGACAAAGGTGAGCTGCGTGTTGGAAGTGTTTCCAAGGTTGATGTGATCAAGCATCGCACGCTCCCTCTACCATCGAGATTGGTGTTAAACCTAAATAATTGTTATTGGTGTTTGCGTTGAGCATAGACATGATTGGATTATGTCTGTCGCAATACGGTTATTCATTTAAGGAGAATAATGGTTACTCTGTTTATTTGAATAATACCTTCAATGGTCTAGCACCTAAAAGGAATGGTTTATTGAATCTCGATTGTAGTGATACACATTTTCATGCCAAAAAGGATATAAGATAGTAATGATAGTACCACTTACTTGTGGCACTGCCATGTAAGTCATATTGGTGTAAAACGCATGATGAAGCTCCATGTTGATGGATCTTTGGACTCACTCGTTTTGAAAAGTTTGAGACATGCAAACCATGTCTATTGCTGTATACGCATGAAGAAACTCCATGCAGATGGATCGTTTGGACTCACTTGATTTTGAATCACTTGAGATATGCAAATCATACCACATAGGCAAGATGACTGAAAAGCCTCGTTTTCAGTAAGATGGAACAAGATAGCAACTTGTTGGAAGTAACACACTTTGACGTGTGCAGTCCAATGAGTGCTGAGGCATGCAGTGAATATCGTTATGTTTTACTTCACAGATGATTTAAGTAGATACTGTATATTTACTTGACGAAACACAAGTCTGAATTATTGAACGGTTCAAGTAATTTCAGAGTGAAGTTGAAGGTCATTGTGACAAGAGGATAAAATGTCTATGATATGATCATAGAGATGAGTATCTGACTTACGAGCTTTGGCACACAATTAAGACATTGTGGAAATTGTTTTACAATTAATACCGCCTGGAACACCATAGTGTGATGGTGTGTCCGAACATCATAGTTGCACCCTATTGGATATGGTGCGTACCATGATGTCTCTCATTGAATTACCACTATCGTTCATGGGTTAGGCATTAGAGACAACCACACTCACTTTAATAGGGCACCACGTAATTCCGTTGAGACGACACTGTTTGAACTATGGTTTGGAGAAACCTAAGTTGTCGTTTCTTAAAAGTTTGGGGTTGCGACGCTTATGTGAAAAGTTTCATCGTGATAAGCTCGAACCCAAAATGGATAAATACATCTTCATAGGATACCCAAAATGGTTGGGTATACCTCCTATCTCAGATCCGGAAGCAAAAGTAATTGTTTCTAGAAACATGTCCTTTCTCGAGGAAAAGTTTCTCTCGAAAGAATTGAGTGGCAGGATGGTGGAGACTTGATGAGGTTATTGAACCGTCACTTAAACTAGTGTGCAGCAGGGCACAGGAAGTTGTTACCGTGGCGCCTACACCAATTGAAGTAGAAGCTTATGATAGTGATCATGAAGTTTCGGATCAAGTCACTACCGTACCTCGTAGGGTGACAAGGATGCGTACTACTTCAGAGTGGTACGCAATCCTGTCTTAGAGGTCATGTTGCTAGACAACAATGAACCTACGAGCTATGGAGAAGCGATGGTGGGCCCGGATTCCGATGAATGGCTCGAGGCCATAAAATCGGAGAAAGGATCCATGAATTTGGAAGAAATACTTGATGGTCGTAAGGCCATTGGGTACAAATGGATTTTAAAAGGAAGACAGACAATGATGATAAGAATTACCATTAAGAAAGCTCGACTTGTCGTTAAGATGTTTTCCGACAAGTTCAAGGAGTTGACTACGGTGAGGCTTTCTCACTCGTAGCGATGCTAAGAGTCTGTTGGAACTGGATTAGCAGTTACTGCATTATTTATGAAATCTTGCATATAGGATGTCAAAACATTGTTTCCTTGGCAGTTTTCTTGAGGAAAGGTTGTATTGTTGGGGAACGTAGCAGAAATTCAAAATTTTCCTACGAAACACCAAGATCTATCTATGGAGAGACCAGCAACGAGTAGAAAGGAGAGTGCATCTACATACCCTTGTGGATCGCTAAGCGGAAGCGTTCAAGTGAACGGGGTGATGGAGTCATACTCGTCGTGATTCAGATCACCGATGATCAAGTGTCGAACGGACGGCACCTCCGCGTTCAACACACGTACAGCCCGGTGACGTCTCCCACGCCTTGATCCAGCAAGGAGAGAGGGATAGGTTGAGGAAGACTCCATCCAACAGCAGCACAACGGCGTGGTGGTGGTGGAGGAGCGTGGCAATCCTGCAGGGCTTCGCCAAGCACCTACGGGAGAGGAGGAGGTGTCACGGGAGGGAGGGAGGCGCCAAGGGCTCAGGTGTGGATGCCCTCCCTCCCCTCCACTATATATAGGGGCAGGGGAGAGGGGGGAGGTGCAGCCTTGCCCCCTACTCCAAGAAAGGGGTGCGGCCAAGAGGGGGGGAGGAGTCCATCCTCCCCAAGGCACCTCGGAGGTGCCTTCCCCCTCGAGGACTCTTCCCTCTAGGGTTCCCTAGGCGCATGGGCCTCTTGGGGCTGGTGCCCTTGGCCCATGTAGGCCAAGGCGCACCCCCTACAGCCCATGTGGCCCCCCGGGGCAGGTGGCCCCACCCGGTGGGCCCCCGGGACCCTTCCGGTGGTCCCGGTACAATACCGATGACCCCGAAACTTGTCCCGATGGCCGAAACAGGACTTCCTATATATAAATCTTTACCTCCGGACCATTCCGGAACTCCTCGTGACGTCCGGGATCTCATCCGGGACTCCGAACAACATTCGGTTACCACATACAAGCTTCCTTTATAACCCTAGCATCATCGAACCTTAAGTGTGTAGACCCTACGGGTTCGGGAGACATGCAGACATGACCAAGACGTTCTCCAGTCAATAACCAACAGCGGGATCTGGATACCCATGTTGGCTCCCACATGTTCCACGATGATCTCATCGGATGAACCACGATGTCAAGGACTTAATCAATCCCGTATTCAATTCCCTTTGTCTAGCGGTATTTTACTTGCCCGAGATTCGATCGTCGGTATACCGATACCTTGTTCAATCTCGCTACCGGCAAGTCTCTTTACTCGTTCCGTAACACATCATCCCGTGATCAACTCCTTGGTCACATTGCGCATATGATGATGTCCTACCGAGTGGGCCCAGAGATACCTCTCCGTTTACACGGAGTGACAAATCCCAGTCTCGATTCGCGCCAACCCAACAGACACTTTCGGAGATACCTGTAATGCACCTTTATAGCCACCCAGTTACGTTGTGACGTTTGGTACACCCAAAGCATTCCTACGGTATCCGGGAGTTGCACAATCTCATGGTCTAAGGAAAAGATACTTGACATTAGAAAAGCTTTAGCATACGAACTACACGATCTTTGTGCTAGGATCAGGATTGGGTCTTGTCCATCACATCATTCTCCTAATGATGTGATCCCGTTATCAACGACATCCAATGTCCATAGCCAGGAAACCATGACTATCTGTTGATCATAACGAGCTAGTCAACTAGAGGCTCACTAGGGACATATTGTGGTCTATGTATTCACACGTGTATTACGATTTCCGGATAATACAGTTATAGCATGAATAAAAGACAATTATCATGAACAAGGAAATATAATAATAATACTTTTATTATTGCCTCTAGGGAATATTTCCAACAGTCTCCCACTTGCACTAGAGTCAATAATCCAGTTCACATCGCCATGTGACTAATACCCAAGAGTTTACTAGAGTCAGTAGTCTAGTTCACATCACTATGTGATTAACACTCAATGAGTTTTATGTTTGATCATGTTGCTTGTGAGAGAGGTTTTAGTCAACAGGTCTGAACCTTTCAGATCCGTGTGTGGTTTACAAATCTCTATGTCATCTCCTAGATGCAGCTACCATGCTCTATTTGGAGCTATTCCAAACAACTGTTCTACTTGGAGCTATTCTAAATTATTGCTCCATTATATGTATCCGGTCTCTCTACTCAGAGCTATCCAGATAGGTGTCAAGCTTGCATCGTCATAACCCTTTACGACGAACTCTTTTACCACCTCCATAATCGAGAAAAATTCCTTAGTCCACTAGTTACTAAGGATAACTTTGACCGCTGTCCTGTGAGCCATTCTTGGATCACTCTTGTACCCCTTGACTGACTCATGGCAAGGCACACTTCAGGTGCGGTACACAGCATAGCATACTGAAGAGCCTACGTCTTAAGCATAGGGGACGACCTTCGTCCTTTCTCTCTATTCTGCCGTGGTCGAGCTTTAAGTCTTAACTTCGTACCTTACAACTCAGGTAAGAACTCCTTTTTTGACTGGTCCATCTTGAACACCTTCAAGATCATGTCAAGGTATGTGCTCATTTGAAAGTATTATTAAGCATTTTGATCTATCCTTATAGATCTTGACGCTCAATGTTCAAGTAGCTTAATCCAGGTTTTCTATTGAAAAACACCTTTCAAATAACCCTATATGCTTTCTAGAAATTCTACATCATCTCTGATCATCAATATGTCAACAACATATACTCATCAGAAATTCTATAGTGCTCCCACTCACTTCTTTGGAAATACAAGTTTCTCATAAACTTTGTATAGACCCAAAATCTTTGATCATCTTATCAAAGCGTACATTCCAACTCCGAGATGCCTACTCCAGTCCTTAGAAGGATCGCTGGAGCCAGCATACCTTTTAGCATCCTTAGGATCGACAAAAACTTTCTGATTGTATTACATACAACCTTTCCTTATGAAAACCGGTAAGGAAACTCGTTTTGACATCCATCTGCCAGATTTCATAAATACAGCTTATGCTAACATGAATCCGACGGACTTTAAGCATCGCTACGGATGAGAAAATCTCATCGTAGTCAACTCCTTGAACTTGTGAAAAAACTCTTCGCCACAAGTCGAGCTTCATGGACGGTGACATTACCGTCCACGTTCGTCTTCTTCTTAAAGATCCATTTATCTCAATGGCTTGCCGATCATCGGGCAAGTCCACCAAAGTCCATGCTTTGTTCTGATATATGGATACTATCTCGGATTTCATGGCTTCTAACCATTTGTCGGAATTCGGGCCCACCATCGCTTCTCCATAGCTCGTAGGTTCATTGTTGTCTAGCAACATGACCTTCAAGACAGGATCACCTTACCACTCCGAAGTAGTACGTGTCCTTGTCGTCCTACGAGGTTCGGCAGTGACTTGATCCGAAGCTTCATGATCACTATCATAAGCTTCCACTTCAATTGGTGTAGGTGCCACAGGAACAACTTCCTGTGCCCTGCCACACACTAGTTGAAGAGACGGTTCAATAACCTCATCAAGTTTCCACCATCCTCCCACTCAATTCTTTCGAGAGAAACTTTTCCTTGAGAAAGGACCTAATTCTCGAAACAATCCCTTATTGCTTTCGGATCTGAGACAGGAGGTATACCCAACTGTTTTGGGTGTCCTATGAAGATGCATTTTATCCGCTTTGGGTTCGAGCTTATCAACCTGAAACTTTTTCATATAAGCATCGCAGCCCCAAACTTTTAAGAAACGACAACTTAGGTTTCTCTAAACCATAATTCAAACGGTGTCGTCTCAACGGAATTACGTGGTGCCCTATTTAAAGTGAATGTGGTTGTCTCTAATGCCTAACCCATGAACGATAGTGGTAATTCGATAAGAGACATCATGGTACACACCATATCCAATAGGGTGCAACTATGATGTTCGGACACACCATCACACTATGGTGTTCCAGGCGGTATTAATTGCGAAACACTTTCCACAATGTCTTAATTGTGTGCCAAAACTCGTAACTCAGATATTCATCTCTATGATCGTATCATAGACATTTTATCCTCTTGTCACAATGATCTTCTACTTCACTCTGAAATTACTTGAACCATTCAATAATTCAGACTTGTGTTTCATCAAGTAAATATTCTCAACATCTACTCGAATCATCTGTGAAGTAAGAACATAATGATATTCACTGCATGCCTCAGCACTTATTGGACTGCACACATCAAAATGTGTTACTTCCAATAAGTTGCTATCTTGTTCCATCTTACTGAAAACGAGGCTTTTCAGTCATCTTGCCCATGTGGTATGATTTGCATATCTCAAGTGATTCAAAATCAAGTGAGTTCAAACGGTCCATTTGCATGGAGTTTCTTCATGCATACTCACCAATAGACATGGTTCGCATGTCTCAAAATTTTTCAAAAACGAGTGAGTCCAAAGATCCATCAACATGGAGCTTCTTCATGCGTTTTATACCATCATGACTTACATGGCAGTGCCACAAGTAAGTGGTACTATCATTACTATCTTATATCTTTTGGCATGAAAATGTGTATCACTACGATCGAGATTCAATAAACCATTCATTTTTAGGTGTAAGACCATTGAAGGTATTATTCAAATAAACAGAGTAACCATTATTCTCCTTAAATGAATAACCGTATTGCGATAGACATAATCCAATCATGTCTATGCTCAACGCAAACACCAATCTCGGTGGTAGAGGGAGCGTGCGATGCTTGATCATATCAACCTTGGAAACACTTCCAACATATATCGTCAGCTCACCTTTAGCTAGTCTCCATTTATTCCGTAGCTTTTATTTCGAGTTACTAATACTTAGCAACCGAACCGGTATCCAATCCCCTGGTGCTACTAGGAGTACTAGTAAAGTACACATCAACACAATGTATATCCAATATACTTCTATCGACCTTGCCAGCCTTCTCATCTACCAAGTATCTAGGGTAATTCTGCTCCAGTGGTTGTTCCCCTTATTACAGAAGCACTTAGTCTCGGGTTTGGGTTCAACCTTGGGTTTCTTCACTTGAGCAGCAGCTGAATTGCCGTTTCATGAAGTATCCCTTTGTTCCCTTGCCCTTCTTGAAACTAGTGGTTTCACCAACCATCAACAATTGATGCTCCTTCTTGATTTCTACTTTCGCGGTGTCAAACATCGTGAATACCTCAAGGATCATCTTATTTATCCCTGATATGTTATAGTTTATCACGAAGCTCTAGCAGCTCGGTGGCAATGACTTTGGGGAAACATCACTATCTCATCTGGAAGATCAACTCCCACTCGATTCAAGTGATTGTTGCACTCAGACAATCTGAGCGCAAGCTCAACGATTGAGCTTTTCTCCTTTAGTTTGCAGGCTAAGAAAATCGTCGGAGGTCTCATACCTCTTGACGTGGGCACGAGCCTGAAATCCCAATTTCAGCCCTCGAAACATCTCATATGTTCCGTGACGTTTCGAAAACGTCTTTGGTGCCTCTACTTAAACCATTTAACTGAAACATCACGTAGTTATCAAAACGTGTATGTTCGATGTTCGAAACATCCACAAACGACGTTTGGGGTTCAGCACACTAAGCAGTGCATTAAGGACATAAGCGTACTAGTGTCCGCATAATCGCTACTGTCAACTTTCAACTATTTTCTCTAGGAACATAACTAAAACAGTAGAACTATAGCGTGAACTACGACATAATTTGCAAAAGGTCTTTTGACTATGTTCAGGATAATTAAGTTCATCTTATGAACTCCCACTCAGATAGACATCCCTCTGGTCATCTAAGTGATTACATGATCCGAGTCAACTAGGCCGTGTCCGATCATCACGTGAGACGGACTAGTTATCATCGGTGAACATCTTCATGTTGATCGTATCTACCATACGACTCATGCTCGACCTTTCGGTCTCCGTGTTCCGAGGCCATGTCTACACATGCTAGGCTCGTCAAGTTAACCCTAAGTGTTTTCGCTGTGTAAAACTGTCTTACACCCGTTGTATGTGAACGTAAGAATCCATCACACCCGATCATCACGTGGTGCTTAGAAGCGACGAACTGTAGCAACGGTGCACAGTTAGGGGAGAACACTTCTTGAAATTTTGTAAGGGATCATCTTATTTACTACCGTCGTCCTAAGTAAACAAGATGCATAAACATGATAAACATCACATGCAATCAAATAGAGTAGTGACATGATATGGCCAATATCATATAGCTCCTTTGATCTTCATCTTCGGGGCTCCATGATCATCATCGTCACCGGCATGACACCATGATCTCCATCATCATGATCTCCATCATCGTGTCTTCATGAAGTTGTCACGCCAACGACTACTTCTACTTCTATGGCTAACGCGTTTAGCAATAAAGTAAAGTAAGTTACATGGCGTTCTTCAATGACACGCAGGTCATACAAAAAATAAAGACAACTCCTATGGCTCCTGCCGGTTGTCATACTCATCGACATGCAAGTCGTGAATCCTATTACAAGAACATGATCAATCTCATACATCACATATATCATTCATCACATCCTTTTGGCCATATCACATCACATAGCATACCCTGCAAAAACAAGTTAGACGTCCTCTAATTGTTGTTGCATGTTTTACGTGGCTGCTATGGGTTTCTAGCAAGAACGTTTCTTACCTACGCAAGACCACAACGTGATATGCCAATTTCTATTTACCCTTCATAAGGACCCTTTTCATCGAATCTGTTCCGACTAAAGTGGGAGAGACTGGCACCCGCTAGCCACCTTATGCACCAAGTGCATGTCAATCGGTGGAACCTGTCTCACGTAAGAGTACGTGTAAGGTCGGTCCGGGCCGCTTCATCCCACAATACCGTCGAAACAAGATTGGACTAGTAACGGCAAGCATATTGAACAACATCAACGCCCACAACTACTTTGTGTTCTACTCGTGCAAAGAATCTACGCAATAGACCTAGCTCATGATGCCACTGTTGGGGAACGTAGCAGAAATTCAAAATTTTCCTACGAAACACCAAGATCTATCTATGGAGAGACCAGCAACGAGTAGAAAGGAGAGTGCATCTACATACCCTTGTAGATCGCTAAGCGGAAGCGTTCAAGTGAACGGGGTTGATGGAGTCGTACTCGTCGTGATTCAGATCACCGATGATCAAGTGTCGAACGGACGGCACCTCCGCGTTCAACACACGTACAGCCCGGTGACGTCTCCCACGCCTTGATCCAGCAAGGAGAGAGGGAGAGGTTGAGGAAGACTCCATCCAACAGCAGCACAACGGCGTGGTGGTGGTGGAGGACCGTGGCAATCCTGCAGGGCTTCGCCAAGCACCTACGGGAGAGGAGGAGGTGTCACGGGAGGGAGGGAGGCGCCAAGGGCTCAGGTGTGGATGCCCTCCCTCCCCTCCACTATATATAGGGGCAGGGGAGAGGGGGGAGGCGCAGCCTTGCCCCTACTCCAAGAAAGGGGTGCGGCCAAGAGGGGGGGAGGAGTCCATCCTCCCCAAGGCACCTCGGAGGTGCCTTCCCCCTCGAGGACTCTTCCCTCTAGGGTTCCCTAGGCGCATGGGCCTCTTGGGGCTGGTGCCCTTGGCCCATGTAGGCCAAGGCGCACCCCCTACAGCCCATGTGGCCCCCCGGGGCAGGTGGCCCCACCCGGTGGGCCCCCGGGACCCTTCCGGTGGTCCCGGTACAATACCGATGACCCCGAAACTTGTCCCGATGGCCGAAACAGGACTTCCTATATATAAATCTTTACCTCCGGACCATTCCGGAACTCCTCGTGACGTCCGGGATCTCATCCAGGACTCCGAACAACATTCGGTTACCACATACAAGCTTCCTTTATAACCCTAGCGTCATCGAACCTTAAGTGTGTAGACCCTACGGGTTCGGGAGACATGCAGACATGACCGAGACGTTCTCCAGTCAATAACCAACAGCGGGATCTGGATACCCATGTTGGCTCCCACATGTTCCACGATGATCTCATCGGATGAACCACGATGTCAAGGACTTAATCAATCCCGTATTCAATTCCCTTTGTCTAGCGGTATTTTACTTGCCCGAGATTCGATCGTCGGTATACCGATACCTTGTTCAATCTCGCTACCGGCAAGTCTCTTTACTCGTTCCATAACACATCATCCCGTGATCAACTCCTTGGTCACATTGCGCATATGATGATGTCCTACCGAGTGGGCCCAGAGATACCTCTCCGTTTACACGGAGTGACAAATCCCAGTCTCGATTCGCGCCAACCCAACAGACACTTTCGGAGATACCTGTAATGCACCTTTATAGCCACCCAGTTACGTTGTGACGTTTGGTACACCCAAAGCATTCCTACGGTATCCGGGAGTTGCACAATCTCATGGTCTAAGGAAAAGATACTTGACATTAGAAAAGCTTTAGCATACGAACTACACGATCTTTGTGCTAGGATCAGGATTGGGTCTTGTCCATCACATCATTCTCCTAATGATGTGATCCCGTTATCAACGACATCCAATGTCCATAGCCAGGAAACCATGACTATCTGTTGATCATAACGAGCTAGTCAACTAGAGGCTCACTAGGGACATATTGTGGTCTATGTATTCACACGTGTATTACGATTTCCGGATAATACAGTTATAGCATGAATAAAAGACAATTATCATGAACAAGGAAATATAATAATAATACTTTTATTATTGCCTCTAGGGCATATTTCCAACATGTATGTGATACAACCAGAAGGTCTTTGACAATCCTGAAAGACGCTAACAAATATGCAAAGCTCCAGCAATCCTTCTAAGGACTGGAGTAAGCATCTTGGAGTTGGAATGTACGCTTTGATGAGATGATCAAAGATTTTGGGTTTATACAAAGTTTGTGAGAAACTTGTATTTCCAAAGAAGTGAGTGGGAGCACTATGGAATTTCTGATGAGTATATGTTGTTGACATATTGTTGATCAGAAATGATGTAGAATTTCTAGAAAGCATATAGGGTTATTTGAAAAGTGTTTTTCAATGGAAAACCTGGATTAGGCTACTTGAACAATAAGCATCAAGATCTATAAGATAGATCAAAATGCTTAATAATACTTTCAAATGAGCACATACCTTGACATGATCTTGAAGGTGTTCAAGATGGATCAGTCAAAGAAGGAGTTCTTGCTTGAGTTGTAAGGTATGAAGTTAAGAGTTAAAGCTCGACCATGGCAGAAGAGAGACAAAGGACGAAGGCCGTCCCCTACGCTTCAGACATAGGCTCTATAGTATGCTATGTTGTGTAACGCACCAGAAGTGTGCGTTGCCATGAGTCAGTCAAGGGGTACAAGAATGATCCAGGAACGGATCATTGGACAGCGGTCAAAATTATCCTTAGAGGAATAAGGAAATGTTTCTTAATTATGGAGGTGATAAAGAGTTCGACGTAAAGGGTTACATCGATGCAAGCTTTAACACCTATCCTAATGACTCTGAGTAGCAAACCGGATACGTATAATGGAGCAACCATTTGGAATAGCTTCAAGTAAAGCGTGGAAGCAACATTTACAATATGACATAGAGAATTGCAAAGTACATACGGATCTGAATGTTGCAGAATCGTTGACTAAAACCTCTCTCACAAGCAAAACATGATCAAACCCCAGAACTCATTGAGACTTAATCACATGGTGATGTGAACTAGTTTAGACACTAGTAAACTCTTTGGATGTTGGTCATATGGCGATGTGACCTATCGGTGTTAATCACATGGCGATGCGAACTAGATTATTGACTCTAGTGCAAGTGAGAGACTGTTGGAAATATGCCCTAGAGGCAATGATAAATTAGTTATTATTATTATTATTATTATTATATTTCCTTGTTCATGATATCGTTTATTGTCCATGCTATAATTGTATTGAAAGGAAACTCAGATACATGTGTGGATACATAGACAACATCATGTCCCTAGTAAGCTTCTAGTTGACTAGCTCGTTGATCAATAGATGGTTACGGTTTCCTGACCATGGACATTGGATGTCGTTGATAACGGGATCACATCATTAGGAGAATGATGTGATGGACAAGACCCAATCCTAAGCCTAGCACAAAGATCGTAGTTCATATGCTAAAGCTTTTCTAATGTCAAGTATCATTTCCTTAGACCATGAGATTGTGCAACTCCCGGATACCGTAGGAATGCTTTGGGTGTACCAAACGTCAAAACGTAACTGGGTGGCTATAAAGGTTCACTACAGGTATCTCCGAAAGTGTCTGTTGGGTTGGCACGAATCGAGATTGGGATTTGTCACTCCGTGTAAACGGAGAGGTAACTCTGGGCCCACTCGATAGGACATCATCATAATGTGCACAATGTGACCAAGGTGTTGATCACGGGATGATGTGTTACGAAACGAGTAAAGAGACTTGCCGGTAACGAGATTGAACAAGGTATCGGTATACCGACGATCGAATCTCGGGCAAGTACAATACCGCTAGACAAAGGGAATTGTATACGGGATCGATTGAGTCGTTGACATCGTGGTTCATCCAATGAGATCATAGTGGAACATGTGGGAGCCAACATGGGTATCCAGATCCCGCTGTTGGTTATTGACCGGAGAATGTCTCGGTCATGTCTGCATGATTCCCGAACCCGTAGGGTCTACACACTTAAGGTTCGATGATGCTAGGGTTATAAAGGATTTTTGTATGTGGTTACCGAATGTTGTTCGGAGTCCCGGATGAGATCCCGGACGTCACGAGGAGTTCCGGAATGGTCCGGAGGTAAAGATTTATATATGGGAAGTCCTGTTTTGGTCACCGGAAAAGTTTCGGGTTTTATCGGTAATGTACCGGGACCACCGGGAGGGTCCCGGGGGTCCACCAAGTGGGGCCACCAACCCCGGAGGGCTGCATGGGCCAAGTGTTGGAGGGGACCAGCCCCAGGTGGGCTGGTGCGCCCCCCACAAGGGCCCAAGGCGCCTAGGGTTTGGGGAGGGGGTGCTTCCACCTAACTTGGGGGGCAAGTTTCCCCTCTTCCCCCCCTTGGCCGCCACCCTTAGATGGGATTGGGGCTGCCGCACCCCTTGGGGTGGAAACCCTAGAGGGGGCGCACCCCCTCCCTCTCCCCTATATATAGTTGAGGTCTTGAGGGCTGCCAACACATGAGTTTGACCTCTCCTTGGCGCAGCCCTACCTCTCTCCCTTCTCCTCTCCCGCGGTGCTTGGCGAAGCCCTGCAGGATTGCCACGCTCCTCCACCACCACCACACCGTTGTGCTGCTGCTGGACGGAGTCTTCCTCAACCTCTCCCTCTCTCCTTGCTGGATCAAGGCGTGGGAGACGTCACCGGGCTGTACGTGTGTTGAACGCGGAGGTGCCGTCTGTTCGGCACTAGGATCTCCGGTGATTTGGATCACGACGAGTACGACTCCTTCAACCCCGTTCTCTTGAACGCTTCCGCTTAGCGATCTACAAGGGTATGTAGATGCACTCTCCTTCCCCTCGTTGCTGGTTTCTCCATAGATAGATCTTGGTGATTCGTAGGAAAATTTTGAATTTCTGCTACGTTCCCCAACAGTATGCCCTCCACGTCCCGGCGCAGCTCCTGCGTCAGAATCACAAAGTGAGACACTTGACTTTGGGAATATGGATCGGACAGATAAATGTCCGCTTACCCAGCTCCGAGGGTTATTCATGGAGAATCCATTCAATGGACTCGTGCGGAGGAAGTCCTCCTTCTCCCCCTTGTACAAGCCGGACAGGATCTTCACCAGATCAGCGGCCGATCCCGGCCCCTTGCGGCCATGACGGGTGGCGTCATCCTCCTCATTGAAATCCCACATGGGGTGGCCCCTATATTGGAGCGGCTGCACCCCTCGCGTAATGCACGTGGCCATGACTCCAATCATGGTCAATCCGGAGTGAGCCAGTAACCTTATCCGGCCCATCAGATATTGGACGCTCCCATCATCTTCCCGTTGAGGGCTCTGCGGGCGCCAACTCAGTCATTTCTTCAAGGGAGCATTGCTGAACTCCGGGAGGCCGATCCGAACTGGATCCGGCAGAGGGGCGTCCTCCATATAGAACCATTCCGAAGGCCAGTCTTCAGAGGCCTTCTTCGGGGTGCCGGATAGATATCTGGTCCCGGCGATGCGCCATATTTCGGCTCCACCCACTTGATATATCGACCCCTCGTGAGAACGGGGTACGAGGCAAAACAATCTCTTTCACAGCGCAAAATGGGGCTCGATGCCCAGGAACAGCTCGCAAAGAGCTACAAAGCCCGCGATGTGCAGAATGGAGGCAGGTGTAAGGTGGTGAAGCTGGAGTCCATAGAACTCTAGGAGCCCCCGGAGAAACGGATGTATGGGAAATCCGAGTCCCCTTATTAGATAAGGGATGAAGCATACCCGCTCTCCTTTGGAGGGGTTGGGGACGCTCTCCGCCTGCTTTCCACCCCTGAAGGTGGCCAGTCCGGCTCGAAGCGGAACCATGAAGGCTGGGGGAAGATATCCCTCGGTTTGGAGCGTCACTAGCTCGCTGTGTGGAACTGAGCATCTCCCCCAATCTCCTGGCTGAGGGCTGGGAGCGCGAGAGGAGGAGCCGCGTCGACTATCCATGATGGAATGGATTTTTGTCGGGGGCGCTTCGATGAGTACTTGCGGAAGGAGGATGGTGTGAGTTTGATCTAGATCCTTGCCTCTCTTATAGGCGGCTCGTTCGCGCGGCTAGGGGGTAAAACGCAAAAATACCCTAGCTTTTCGCATTCATACGACACGTGGAAGAGGGCCATTATTGGACGTGGAAGCCAAGGAGCGCAACATTTATAAGGAAGCCGGACACTATTCGGCAGGCACATGAAATTTGAAGGAGAACCTGCCTTGCAACGCCGAAGACAATATACGCGCCGGACTCGTCGTCGTTGAAGCCTGGTTCGGGGGCTACTGAGGGAGTCCCGGATTAGGGGGTGTCCAGATAGCCGAACTATCATCATCGGCCAGACTCCAAGACTATGAAGATACAAGATTGAAGACTTCGTCCCGTGTCCGGATGGGACTTTCCTTGGCGTGGAAGGCAAGCTTGGCGATACGGATATGTAGATCTCCTACCATTGTAACCGACTCTGTGTAACCCTAGCCCTCTCCGGTGTCTATATAAACCGGATGGTTTTAGTCCGTAGGACACAACCACAATAACAACAATCATACCATAGGCTAGCTTCTAGGGTTTAGCCTCCTTGATCTCGTGGTAGATCTACTCTTGTAATACCCACATCATCAATATCAGTCAAGCAGGACGTAGGGTTTTACCTCCATCAAGAGGGCCCGAACCTGGGTAAAACATCGTGTCCCTTGTCTCCTGTTACCATCCGCCTAGACGCACAGTTCGGGACCCCCTACCCGAGATCCGCCGGTTTTGACACCGACAACTGCTGTCAGCGTGTTCGTAGATAGGCCGACGACTGTTCTGTGCCGACGGCTGCCGTCGGCTTATATCAGGGTAGCCCGACGGCCAGGATAAGCCGACGGCCAGTACGAGGCTGTCGGCATATCTCAAGCTAGGCCGACGGCAGCTGTCGGCATTGATTTGGCCGTAGGCATAGGTCAGTTTTCCGGTAGTGTTGATATTCAGATCTCCGTCACGCCGAAAAATCATCACTTCGCATTGTGATTTCAAATGAATGTTTTTGTATGTATGCTCCTTACATTGCAGGAAGCTCCTGCGCAGGCTATTTTATCAAAATGTTGGGCTATTTTATCAACAGAGGCTGCAGTACATTCAAGAATACAACCAACACAGCCACCAAACTCGTATGGTCGACAGACTACGCAACTTAGTGCTAGATCAAATGATCGAAACCCCCAATGGACTACTTCTCTTGTCAAGGTCTTGTGTATTCACCATAAGATTTGCGATAGTGACACCATGGATGATTTGAAGTAAGAGTTTGTAGCTCAGTGCAAACAGTGGCAGCAGAACCTGGATGCATGGACAGGCCAATGAAACGAAGACATACATTTCAGTTGTCTTAGATGAGTCAGCAAATGGGGTATACATTTCATACTAGTATATATCTTGCATCGAACAGTGGGAAAGACTGGAGTGACAACATAGCAAGTATTAGATACAGAGATGGCGCTGCTTATCAGTGGTTAAAAAGTAGAGGCGCCTATTAACAGACAAGGCAAACAATTAAGGAGATACATATGGAAGGACTCAGCAGAATATCAATCCTCGAGCTCACACGTCAAGGGCGGCATGCGCCCAGTCTTCAATTTCTAAAGCAGATGTAGTAGTAGCAGCGGGATCTTCTCTTCCGCCATGAAGAGAAGACTCGCCGTCAACCGTCTGACCCTCCCTCCTCTGAAGCTTCTCCGGAAATGTCTCCATCCCGGCGTATGTCAGCAGGACCCAGACATAGGAGAGGAACTCCACACCACCTCCCAGAGTCTGCGCGTGCAAGTATCCCCGGCACCGTCCCGCAGAAAAACAGAGCATCTCCACCCACACACCTTGGATCACCTCCCACCTCCCGGTGACTTGAGCAAGATCATTACCATCAAGTTCATCACCCGACAAGAATTCAGCGAGCTCCCAAGCATCGTGAATAAAAGAGGCAGGAGCAGAACCTTCGTGGCATTTGTCAATTAGTCCTCGTATAAACTCCATCTCGTTCCGGGATTTGGTGTGGATGTCCTTGAGGATGTGCTTGAGCTTGTCGTAGGCCTTTTTGAACAAGCTCTTTCTGCTGCCTGGCATTAGCATCTCAGGATTAGCTACCAAGAGATGCATCATGTAGTTGGATATTACTTTGCAGCGGCTGGCACAATGACGATCATCAGGAGACCTGGTCATATGCTGGAAGCACAAATCTGTGGCGAGGTGCCAGAGAATAATGGTCTCATCAAATGGCCTCTTTATGCTCCAACCCAGTTTCAGGAGATATTTCTTACGGGCGAGCGTCCATTCGCCCCTGGCATCATTAAACCTCCTGTAAGTCTCATTGTCATGTATGTACTTCCACCCCGATTCAACATGCTGGCGGACCAATTCTGTTATCTCCTCACACGAATCGCTAGATTTCATGTAGGTAAAGTATTGGTCCACCAAATCCTCCCATTCAAACCTTTCGGCAACCCTCCTCAACATCAACATGTTGGGGCGCCATCTGTTATTGGCTAATTGTCCAATAATACTGTGTTGGAGAATTACGCCGGAGAAGCCGTCCGGGATAACTGCTTGTACGCAGAAGTAAATCAGCTCCAGCACGAGAGCACCGTAAAAGAGCACAAGTGTAACCCGGGTATCTTCACTGCTATGAGCTTTGCTGTGGCTACTCGTGTGCACCAGGCAGATGGCTGCAACTAGCGTTGCATAAGCTAGTGCCTGCGTCCACCGACGGCAGTTGAATGATGCTACAGCTTTCTTGAAATCAAGATGGGGTGCGCGATAATTAATGTTGCGGAGGAAGCTGGTGATAGCTGAGAGCGTACTCTTGAAATCAACATGTGGTCGGTGATAACTCCTGGTGCAGACGAAGCTGATCATAGCTAAGAGCGCGCTGTCATCTTTGGTATAGAGGAAGCTGGTCATAGCACGCAGCGCGCGCTGTATTGCTTGATAAGCAGATCTGCGGTCGAGCGGCCAGAATTTCTTCAAGATTTTCAGACGATCAGCATAGGGACTTGGGAAGTCTAAAAAGAGCTGGTACGATAGCCTTGGGAGGTCTTGTTGGTATTCTTCCCATGATCTCCGCTCTAAACTCCCATCCATGAATATTTTTGCGTCACTTATAAATTTGGCAAGACTTTCTTCTTCCGTGACAGCGCTGCCCCGAATGACGTGCTCCTCGGACAAGCTGGCCTGCCGCAGGGCATCAAAGCTGCTCTTCTTAAGATCTAGTGCCTTCTGGAAGGATCTGATAATCACTAGGACGAAGAGCAGAATTGTTGCAGCCAACAACCTCTTGTCATCTGCCGACCATGACTTGTAAAGCACGTAGAGTGCAATCGTAACCTGACACGGTTGATGATCTAATTAATAAGATGCAAACAAGATCAAGATCGATATACACGCCCTCTGACCCATATAAGATCTTGTTACATCCAATATGTGAGTATATTGGATGTAATAAGATTTTATATTATGTGACGGAGGGAGTATACGTAACTATATACACACTTACTAAACAAGTGTGTTAGATAATCTTATCTTGGTCTAATTAGGGCTAGGTAATTAGATTAGCTAAAGTACTAGTATATCCGGCAAGCTTGCATGTTGTCTCACGCTGGTTGTATTAGTCTTGTCCGTGTAGGAGTTGAACACCTTTGTATGTCCTAGTTAGGAGTCTATGTTAGAGTAGTCCGGCTAGGATTATAGCAGTAGTCTAATACAGAGTTGGTTTGTACCGGCCAGTCGTCCAGGTTCACGCATATAAATATGCGGGTATAGGGGTCAAGTGATATCATATTGTACTGTGGAGAGAAAAAGAAAATAAAAAGAACAAGGAACGACAGTGCCTTTGGCCAAAGTTTTTGTGTGCGCGCGTTTGTCGTGATCGGATGTGATCGATCCTGTTTGCGAATCCCGACAATTGGTATCAGAGCAAGGTTCGGATTTGAAGTCGCGCTTGCCCCGGGGTTGCGATCTGCTAGCACCTCGGGGCGGGCGATGAAGTCGCTAGGTGGTGCAACGACGAGGAGGTTCTGGCGATCGTCGTTCAGCAGAGCGACATGGAGGGAGGCAGCAGGCTGTCGTCAGCAAGGTGGCGGAAGGAGGTTGTTGATGGCAGAGGTGGTGCCGAGGTGCGGCACTGGAGCTCATCAAGATCGTCGTCCGGGGAGTCGGATGAGTCAAGGAGTCGTGCTAGTTTGCACGGTCAGTCATCATTGCGTCTGTGAATCGCCGCCGTGTCCAAGTGCTCGTCACTGTGTGGATTCGTTGGAGTTGAAGCGGTGTGCACAGTGTTCCGTGAGTCATGCCCATGTCCTCATGGAGCATCCTGGTTGCGGCCAGTGTGGATTCGGTGTGATGCCGAAGGCGGACGGTGGTAGGCGAAGCTATCGTAAAGCGAGGAGGTGTGCGACCAGTGGAGAGTGGATCTACTGCAAGCAAGTACAAGGAGTATGATGCGGACCGGGTGCAAGGCAACGGCTAAGCAATGGCGGTGGCACAACATTGAAGAGCAAGGAGGTTCTTCATATTTTCAGGCGGGTCATACTCAGTGTACGGATATGACAATTGAAGATCAAGCTCGGCGTGTAGTGGGACAGTGACTAGTTAAGCTGAACGACGTGAAGACTGATGATGTGTCCAGTCTTGCACGTTGCACGCGTAGATGCGACCGTGTTGAGATGGTAGTCCGGATCATACGCCAAAGTTTGGATCAACAAGTTACGGATGTACAACGAGTAAAGATGAGAAAGAGCACGAGGAAGATTCAAGATTAGGGAAAGACTGTAGATAATCTTGTCTTGGTCTAATTAGGGCTAGGTAATTAGATTATCTAAAGTACTAGTATATCCGGCAAGCTTGCATGTTGTCTCACGCTGGTTGTATTAGTCTTGTCCGTGTAGGAGTTGGACATCCTTGTATGTCCTAGTTAGGAGTCTACGTTAGAGTAGTCCGGCTAGGATTATAGCAGTAGTCTAATACAGAGTCGGTTTGTACCAGCCAGTCGTCGAGGTTCACGCATATAAATATGCGGGTATAGGGTCAAGTAATATCAGATTGTACCATGGAGAGAAAAAGAAAATAAAATGAACAAGCCACGACACGTGTCTTTGGCCAAAGTTTTTGTGTGGGCGCGTTTGTCGTGTTTGGAAGTGATCTGTCCTGTTTGCGAATCCCAACAAAGTGAACATCATAGCTACCTAATTACATTGCTACAGAAATACCAACGCTTCTGCTATCAGTGAAATTACTCTCTTCCCGCAAAAAAATATAGACGTGAAGGTCCGCCCCCATCCCGACGTCAGGCAGCTCCTGTTCCTACTCAAAGCGGCGGGGTTGTTCCTCGTCTCAGACGACTCGGTCTGGTCGCAGTGGTGAGCACGCATAGGGATGTGTTTGGTTAGAGGGATAACCACCCAGGGGACAGGGATAGCCATATTTAGAATGGATACCATATGTTTGGTTAATGGGCGAGCTTGGATGAGGCAGGACAGGGATAACCAGATGCTCCGAATATTCCTTAAAAATCCGGCTCCGCAGGCGCGCGAAAATCTCGCGGGCATGGCTAGCCAGGCTCGCGGGCGAAGCGTTTTCGCCCCTGCTCACCTCCAAAAGATCCCCAACCCTATGGTTTCCGTTTGTTCCCTCGAATCTCTCCTTCCCGTGGGTGCCGGCGGCAGCAAATCGAGACGGCCGCAAATTGAAGGTCAGTTCATCGGCCCTCTCTCCTTCCTATCTTTTCTCTCCCGCTCGCAGAGATGCGGCGGCGGCGGGGTGGAGGCAGATGGGTGCGGCTGCAGGGGCGGCCGCTGATGGGTGCGGAGGTGGCGGCGGGGGCGGACGCAGATGGGTGCGGAGGCGGCGGCCGCCGCAGCTGGGCGTGGCACCGGCGGTAGACGAACCTGGGCGCGATGTGGTAGGCAGATGCAGGGCACGGTGCTTGAGCAGCTCGGCGTGTGGGCATTAGATGCAGGGAGACGCGCAGCAGTACAGCGCGGCGGGCGTGGTCCGTGTTGGCCGGTTGCTGGGTTGCGTACGTGCTGGTGGTGGTGTTGACTTGTGTTCTAAGTTGTGTGCTGACCTTTGATCTTATTTTCCTACAGGAGCTGAAAGGGAAAAACAAAGTTCAAGTCAGGGGCGACATGTTCTTATACTTACTATTACATACATCATATTTGATTGCCTCATATTGGAAAATGGGCTAATCTCACCCATCAACCAAACAGAAAAATGGTTATCCCCAACCATGATTCATCCTTCAAACCAAACAAAACATGGGTTAACCTTATCCGTCAACCGAACAGAAAAAATGGCTATTCCTATCCAGCTGGATAGGGATGCCCATATCCACCCTAGCATGTCCCTCTAACCAAACGCATCCTAGAGGGCCGGATCTGCCCACTCCAGGACCTGCATCTTTTAGTTCTGGTGGTGGCGGCACGTGGTGGCGGTTAGTAGTAGGGGGCGTCCTTCTTGAGGTAAGAAGAGCCGGTTTTCTCAGTTTTTTTCCCATATGCCTATACAAAGTAATCCAATTTTCTTTCTACCCCACCTCGTTGCTTGGTTCGTGTTTGCATACACAATGCAATCAATTTTCTAAGAAGAAACCAAAATAGTACTCCCTCCGTCCGGAAATACTCGTCGGAGGAATGAATGTATCTAGATGTATTTTAATTCTAGATACATTCATTTTTATGCATTTCTTCGACAAGTATTTTCGGGCGGAGGGAGTAACTAATAAATGACTAACATGCCCTGAAGCCTTTGGTTTAAGTAGTAAATGCATATTTACGTATACTCCTATATCGATTCTTCTTTTCATATCACTCCTAATAATTTTGTGTGTTGCTGATAATAGAAATTGTCCGGAGAGCATAAGATTGTAATATAACTATATACACTGGCTATACTCTTGTAGGTTTCCAATCATGTATCTATCAAATGTATTAGAGTAGCATTGGTGTATGTGGTGGAAACTACATTTTAAAATCGGACGTAACATGTATTAGTCGTTTAGAGTGGAACTAATAACTAATACTCCCTCCGTCCGGAAATACTTGTCATCAAAATGAGTGAAAAGAGATGTATCTAGAACTAAAATACGCCTAGATACATCCCCTTTTATCCATTTTGATGACAAGTATTTCCGGACGGAGGGAGTAGTTAATATGTGGAATTTAAAAAATATGTTCCGTGTGAAATTTACTAAGTGCAAATATATTAGTCTATCGTATGTAATTACTTATGATATGAAGATGTACTGTGTATGATTGGTTTAGGAACATTTACAAAGATAGAACATATACATTCTGTTTAGGTATAGTAAGTAGATCTCATGAAGCACGATCTGCTTAGGCACCATTGTGTAGATTCCAAGTATGCGATATGTTTAGGTACATTTATGTTGAGCCAACACTTATGATTTATTTAGATAAAATTACAAATAGCCAATGAATACGATCTGTTTGGATACAGTTATCTAGATCTGAAAACTACAATCTATTTAGGTAGGCTTATGTTGACTAACGGTTATGATATGCTAATACAATGATGGTCCATCGGATCGACAAGACAACTGGATGTTTGCCTTCTTTTACTTTTGGGAATTTCTAGCAATCTCTCTATGTTTCATATGTATTTTGTGCTTTTTATAGTATATAATAGACCGATCAGCCTCTCCATTGTTTTCCGCATTTTGTGCTTTTATAGTACATAATAGACCGATAAATCTCTCTAAGTTTTCTTTCATAATTTGTTCTTTCTATAGTATAGACCGAGCAGTCTCTCTATGTTTTCTTTCGTATTTTGTGCTTTTATAGTATATAATAGACCGAGTAGTCTTTCTATGTTTCTTCTGTATTGTGGTATTATAGTATATAATAAATGTATTAGGTCCATCCAAAAATAACCTAATAATACACTATAACAAATAGTTACATGAGTATTATGTAAGGACCTCATAAATATTATTATCGACCGTACAACCGTTCCTAGATAAAACTATCGAACCGCCTAATCTAGAATGCCCCTCTCCATGTGATTATGTTAATACAAGACACCATGATAGGTGGAAGCTTTCTTCTGGGAGACCAAAAAGGTTTAAATATCAAAGGGAAATCATATATCTATATCTATGTGTATGTGAAAATATTTTTATGCTCATGCAAACTATCCACATCATCAAATACATGCAAGCCATCTACATTTCATTTTTAATTCAAACTTGGGCGGGAAGGGAGTAGGATGGGGGTACAGTTAGGTCGATACACCTTGAGTGAGACAAAGCCCTAAGGGCGAGAGCAAACATCTCAGTTCCTTGGGCCGGGCTTTAGGGTCTGTCTGGTTTGCCCCCTAAGAAAGCTGCCAGGCAGGAATCTCAGGCGTTGGATTTCTCAAGCCTGAGGCTGAGATTGCTGCCTGGGCGAGGAGATGCCTGTATGACCTCCATCTAAACAGGCCCTTAAAGTCTGACCTCAACCTAAAAAATATCAATAGTGTCGTCTTCCCATTTTAAATTGTTTAATTAACTATTTCCAAAGCATATTAGTACATCATTATACCTATTTTTGATCAAAATCTATTGTTTTATCCTGTTCAGGCTTTTGGACCTAAAACTAGAGCCCGAGCCCCGCCCAAGCTGCCCATGCCAATATTTATTTCCTGGACATGCAAGCTCTCCATATATCAAAATGTTCTCTCTATAAATCAATTTTTAGTTTTTATATTTGCACCAACAAATAATCGTAAAAGGTCACGAGGCACTTGAACGTGCAAACACTCTCAAATTTACTAATAGGTCTACTACCATTCATATGAAGGGTTATATTTTCATATTTTCTAATTTTATCATCAATAATTTTATTAGTATATATTCCCTCAAGAACACACAAGGTATTATATATATGGACTGGACTAATGCCCAAACGTTCTGTCTATAAGCAATAGATCCGGACGCATCCTAGTCTAACTAACCACATGCATGCAGCCCGGCTTCCCTGAGCAAAAAACAAGAGTGAGAGCATGCAATATGTGTTGAGGGTTTCTCAGCCTTACTAAGACAGGCCCACCAGGAGAAGGAGCTCCAGGGTGTGTCCTTTAGGCGCATTGGCCCCACTGTCACACACTTATTATTTGCCGGCGACGGCATTGTGTTCCTAGAGGCGTCCAGCAAGAATATGGTGCGATTTCGGCAAATATTGCAAGCCTATGAGGAGGCGTCAGGTCAGCGAATTAACTTGCAGAAGTCGTCCATCTTCTTCGGAAAGGGATGCAGGATGAGGAGAAGGCCTCGATAAAGAATGAGGTGGGGATACAGTCTGAGGCGCTAAATGAGAAATACCTAGGACTGCCAACTATGGTAGGCAGGTCAAAGGATGGGAGGTTCAAGCATGTCAGGAAAGCATCCAGAGGGAAATTCTCTGGTTGGAAAGGACAAGGTTTGTCGAAGGCGGCAAGGGAAGTGCTCGTGAAGTCTGTGTTGCAGGCAACACCGACCTATTCGATGAGTCTGCGGTACGTACGTTACTGTGCTATTTAACCCAAAATTTACCGGCGGTTTGTTTTCCAACAACTCCCCTCGCCCATCAAAGTTACCACGATGTTTGTATCTAAGTTATCAGGTCTGCGGTGTGTCTACTACCATCATATTTTATAAATAAGCTACCGACGGTTTGTTTTCAAGCAATTCAAAGTAATAGAGGTGTTTGTAGCCAAGTTATCAGGTCTGCGATGAGTCTATTACCATCACACTTATAAAGAAGTTACCAGTGTATGTTTTTCAATAACCCCCCCCCTTCGAAGTTACCACGGTATTTGTACTTAAGTTATCAGGCCTGCAGTGTCTATATTACCATCATATTTATAAAGAAGTTACCAGGGGGTGTATGCGACAACTTTTTTGCCCAGGTTAAGAGTTACCGCAATGTTTATACCTAACTTGTCAGGTCTACGATACGTATATTACCGAGTTATTTAACAGGAATATTACCGATACTGTGTTTTTCAACAACACCCGCCGTCAAAGTCAACACGTGTATTTTGTATCTAAGTTATCAGGTTTGCGGTGTGTCTATTACCATCATATTTATACAGCAACTATAGGGATGTGTAGTCAACAACATTTTTGCTGCAGGTAAAAACATTACCGTGGTGTTTATACCGAAGTTATCAGGTCTGCAATGTTTCTTTTTTTTTTGCATGGTAATACGTGTCTCATTTATATAGAATAAAGATCAAGTTACAAGGCACGTAAGCACCGATCATACATGACTGAAAAGATAGGAAGATCCTATGCAAAATACCAGCGCCTATCCCTTTCCTTCGATACCACTGAAGCGGTCATCAAAGGGTAAAAAGATAGATCACCTCTTCACCCAAGCTCGACGCGGCTCCATCACTGATCAGCAGCTTTACGGGCCTCCAAAGTAGTTTGCCAAAAGCAAAACCATAGCTGTTGAAAGAATCAGACCGGGGCAACATGTCCCCGGACACGCCATCGAACTTCAAAACTGACACCCTCGCATGACGATGACGTCGGAGAAGGAAACTAGAACTGCCCGCCTTCGACCACAGACCCAACACAAGATACTCCATCTTCCAGCTGTCACTTGCGTAGACAACCACCTGCGCGTACTCCTGAACGACAAGACCTCCCCGCTCCACCATGACGTCGGAGACAAAGCCACAACAACGGGGACAGAGCAGAAGGAGAGACACACCTGATGGAATCGCTGCCGCCGCCTCGTCAACACCATCCATGAACCCTAACGCTGTCGATCTGAGGGATCGACAAAGACATGATGCCATAAACTCCGAGACGCCACCATGAAGGACATCGCCGGTGTGGGAGTGGGGTTAAGGCAGATTTATTCGTCCGGACGCCGCTCCCACCACCCCAACAACGCACCACGACCTACAAATCCAAAACCTAACTACAGAGCGGAGGAGCGGGGTCCCCCCTCCCTCCTGCCGCCGGAGCAGCAGCCAAAGGGAGAGGGGGCCAGCGCACCGGCCGGTGGAGATCGGAGGAAAAAGTGCCTCGCCCTAGTCGCCTGGTGGCGGCGGCGGCTGGGGTAGGAAACGAAGGCCCCCCACGTCAGGTCTGCAGTGTTTCTATTACCATCATATTTATATAGAAGTTATGACGAGTGTATATTCAACAAATTTTTTCCCAGCTAAAAAGGTTACTACAGTGTTTGTACCTAAGTTATCAGGTCCGCCGCATGTATATTACCGTACTATTTTACACAAAATTTACCAGCGACATGGTGTCAAGAGAAAGTATATCTCACAATTAAAATGGATCTCTTGTATTTTCTTAGGTAAAAAAATGTAGAAAAAAAACGATAAACAGAAAAAGAAACAATCAGATGTGCGAGAACAAGAGCCCGCCTCAACTTGAATGTATATCAATAATCTAACATGCAACCAATCACAACATGGATCAAGCCTAGATGGTTGTTGGGTATGAGCTAATACTACGCAGCCACCAGGTCCAATGTTTGAGTCCCACCATTTGGATCCAACCGTCTCCACATGTTGTGCGCTTTTACCTCAGAAAAAAAACATGTGCGCTTGTCTCTAAAAAAAGGTAAAACATGTTGTGTGGTTGGCACACCCATGGAAACACGTTTTTTTTTGTTTTCTGCATGTCTTTTTAATTATTTTATTGGGTTTTCGGATTTTATTTATTATTTTCTAGGTTTTGTAAATAAATTCATTTTTTTGTGTGAAGCACACCGTGTGAAAAACATAATTATGCTTCGTAATGAAGCACATCTGTGCTTCCCAAAAGGTAAAAGGCTCAATTATGCTTCACAACTAAGAGCATCTTCACTCGCCCCCTCCCACACCCAAACAGGCCCTAGGGCGTTTCTTTTTAGCGCCAGCGCCGAAAAATCGGCCCAGTCGTGCCCTCAGAAGCCTATTTTTCACTGCATAGGGTCGAATTTGGCGCCGGCGGACCCAGGCCAAACCCGATGCATTGGGGGGCGCCGGGGCAAGCCGTTTTGGCGCAAAAACCCAGTGGGGCCGCCTTGTCAGCGACTCGGCGCCTTCGTCGTCCTCATCGCCTCGATTCCTGCGGGAATCAATGCGCTGCCGCGCCGGACAGCCTTGCAGAGATTCCTCTCACGGGTAGCGCAGTGCACCGACGTGCGTTCGCCACGCGTGACCATGCATGCCACCCGCTCGCCGCCCACCAGCCGCTATAAAAGCCGCCCCTCCTCGCCGGTGGGTACACACTCCTTCCCACACTCCCGCCTCTCACCCCGACGATCTTCTCGCTCTCACTCCCATCACCGGCGACGAAAAATGGCCGAGAGGTACCCCGGCGACGGAGCGGCCGCCAACGGGTTCGGGTGGCGCCACCTGCGCTAGGACGAGGCCCGCCTCCTCTACGAGGCGGACTACCCTGCGCCACCATAGATGCGAGTGCCGGGCTCCTGGAAGCTCAGTGCCGGCGGCGTACCGATGCCGCCACCGTCCGTCGGGGCGGAACGCCGCGCCGAGATAGCGCGCATCCGATCGTCGCTGTCGGACGAGGCCCGGCGGGAGCCGAGGTAACGCCCCCGACAGCCACACTCTGTGAATGGTGTACTTCGAGCGCCGCCACGTCGATCTGCTTGCCTCGATGAACGGCACCAATCCCCACGGGCGCCACAACTCCGCGGGACGGCGCCTATGGTGTGGTGTCGTCGGGCGCACACTCGACACCGTCCTTGAATACATTGAGGCCGACAATGAACCGCGGTTGCAGTATCCATCGCACCACACCTTCTCTCGTCGCCGCGGCAGCTCCTGGACGCCGAGGCAAATGGATACGGCGACCTCGTCCACATCGGGTTCGGGCTCCTGTTCCTCTAGGTCGCTGGCTCTCCTCCCCGTGAAGCCGGAGCCAGGAGACGCCGCTTAGGCGGCGCACACGCCGCGCTGGTGCCCTTGTGATCAACGAGGGCGGCCACCTCTCTCCTCCGGCATCCTCCTCCCGCCTCGTCATGCTGAAGATCGAGCCAGGGTTGCTCCTCGTGAAGCCGGAGCACGCCGGCATGGCTGCCGCCGATGGGATGGCCATCAAATGAAATGGTGGCGCGACGACTACGCCCGCGAGGAGATGGCGCGCCAACGCCGTGCTCTAGAGGATATTGCAGCTCGTCGCTGCGGCCGCAAGGAAAACAGCCTCGTCATCCTCGACAGGGACGAGGACGCGCCCTGGCCGTCCAACCCTGTGTGCCACGGCGACCTATGGCAGGGGTGCAGCCGGGACGGCGGCGGCGTGCAGGGCGACGATGACGACGACGACTACACTAACTTCTACAGGCTCCTCGGCATGTAGAAAGCGGTGGCGACAGCGGCATCGGCTAGTATAGCTGGCCAAACGGGCCGGCTCGGCCCGGCACGGCACGGCCCGGCCCGCCTAGGCACGATTATTATACGGGCCGTGCCGTGCCAGCCCGCGTGCTGCAGCCTGCAGCACAGGCACGGCCCGTATGCTAATCGGGCCGGCCCACCGGCACGCCAGGCCCACTAATCTATCTCCTATTTTACGCACTGGGCGTTTTTAGCCTATTTTTACCTGTTGGCCCATATTAGGATACATAAAAAAATATAAAAAAATTAATCGGGCCGTGCCGTGCCGGCCCGCGTGCTCGCCCTTCAGGCCCAGGCACGGCCTATGGCGTGCCGCGTGCCGGGCCTGGCCCGTTTAGCACGTGCCGTGCCGTGCCAGGCCCGTGCCGTGCCGACCGTGCTACCGGGCCGGCCCAACTATCCCGGCCCGTTTGGCCAGCTATATCGGCTAGTAGCGCCATAGTAGTAGTAGTATGGGCATAGCAGTAGTAGTTTTTTAAAGTTTTTTCTTGTCTTTTGTACAAATTGCAATGAAAACGGCTCATTTTGTACGTAGTTTGGCCGAATTTTTCCCGAGGAGATTTTCAAAAATCGGCATCTGAGGGCGACCTTGGGGCCGCGGTTGGGAAATCGCCCAACCGCACTCCGAATTTATCGTCAACTCGCCCCAGGCGGCACTATTTCACGCCCCTGGGGCCGAACGAGGTGAGATCTGAAAGTGAAAAGCACGTTATGCTTTGCGGTGAGGCACATAATTGTGCCTTTCACTTTTCGGGAAGCACCCGTAAAGTGAAAATCACAGTTGTGCTTCAAGCCAATTTTTTTTTTGAAAAAACACAAATGTGTTTTTTGGTTTTTTTTTACTTTTTTTTTCAGAAAAAGGTTCTTCTGAACTTATCAATAAGAGATTTAGTTTCGAAAATCTAGATGCAAGAAACACAACATGAAAACGGCTCGTGATTTGAACGCATGGTTCAAGAGATAAAACGTTTTGAAAAAATGAATCTACGGGAAAAGCACAAAACTCCTAGGTTGCGATAAGTATCACACATGTAATGCACCAATTGTCACCACTAGACAAAAGAGAATTGATCTTTAGAAGGAGTACCCCTTAACTACTGATTTCGCAGCTCCGCCATACTAACAAGTGCAATCAACCCATCCACATTGCCCTTTGAGGACGTGGATTTAGCGAAAAGGGCATATAGAGGACGAGCTCCTCTTTATTTTTAAAAGGGGATAATCCTCCTTTCCCAAAAAAGAACGGGCTCCGTAGAACCTGTTTCTCAATATACATATGCGTCAAAAAACAAAAAAAATTATATATACACGTATATATGTAGACTGTATGTGCGTGGAATTTTATAATAATATACTTTCATACTTGGAATGAAAAATGACAAATGAGCTTATAAAAGGGCCATTTTTTTGTTGTTGGTCAAAGATTTTGTTTTTTAGTGTAGCTTACAAATCATTTTATATTACAAATTCATACTGAGCAAATACAAGTTTTTCGGATATCTATTGAAACTTTTAAATATGCTTTCCATACTTCTTTTAAAAAATGAGATCCAAGGAGCCCGGCGGCCACAACTTCACACTCGTGGATTATGTACCTCTCCAGTTGCTAGAATATTGACTGCATCAGACTAAGTGATAGTGAGCAATACAATGAGAGTGATGGTAAGGCTGTAGGCCATGTGTTATTTTATCAAAAAGAGACTAAAACTGAGATAAATTATTTGCCTCTCACTTCATTAATATTATGTTCATTAGTAGAAAAACAAATATTAGCTGCGGTCACCGGAGGCGGTTTTGACCAAGCTGATCAAAGTTGCTTGTAATACACCCAGTGCCGGCGGTTAACGGAGCCGGATCCCCTGACGTACGGCCCCCTGCCGTTGGGCCGCTGACGGGTGGGTCCGGACCCACACGTCAGTGTGTGGGCCGTACGTCAGACGAGCCGCGTCCGCGGTTAACATTGCTATAGACAATTTCAGAGGAGGTTAGAACAACGAAATCACCCATCCAGGTCGGCGGTGTCTGATCCGTCATCCGAGGCAGCGAGGTGGCTGCTCCGCTCGACCGAGGTGACACGGTGTCTTATTCGCCCATCTGTCGTGGCATGGTTGAAGATCTACCCTTCTGCGGCGGCGAGGTGGCTGATCCCCTCATCCCACTACCATGTAATGATGTACTACTCTTTAGGGTTGGTTCTTCGATGCCACATATATGGTCGTATGTTTTTCCACTAATGGCTTCAGTGTTAGATTGACCATGGATGTGCCGCCTATACAAGATGCGTAATGATGCCCTCATAGTATTTCTGCTATGGGTGGTGTTCATGACTTGAGGTCAATTAATATCTTGCCCAATGGCGTTGGCGTTGGTAGTGGTGGCGTTCTTGCATGTTATTCCCTCCTGCATGGCATCTTCGTGGAGCACTGATTGGATAGGAGAGATAAAAAAAAGTTGACCCAATCAGACCCGTCAAAGCCTCCTTCAATGCCCGGACTTTCCGGCACACTTTATATTGCCCTCATATATGAGATGAGTATGAGGAGTTTCCCTACATGTCCGGTTAGTAGTCCTGCGTCCGCCATATAGGATTGAGCCCACCACATAACATCTTTTTTGTCTCTTTATATTTTTTTTCTTCTCTCTCCTCTTCTCCACCAATCACATGGATGTGGCCGGATATATAAAAAAAAGTGAGTCAAAACGGATACGTCCGGACACTGATTAGGCGTGTCCGTGGACGTTTGAAGGGCCAGCCTAGTCCGGCTGTAGATGCCCATAGGTAGTTTGATTACTATGTTCATGGCTTCGAGCGCTTGCCTGACCATGTCAGTACTTGTAGTGTCTGTTCTCTGGGATACTATCCCCCGATTTTTTCTCTTTTTCTGCATCATAGTGGAGCCCCGACACCTCCACATCCCTTGGGGGCCGACTCCTTCGGTGGAAAACCCAAACACTACCTGTTGGGGTCTAGTTCCTTTCAATCATGGCATCTACGTCTAGCAGGTAGAAAGTACAAGAGTGCAATGAGCGCTTTGTTGCGTCATTCTTCAATTGTGAAATTAATTCTATTTTCCTCCCAAGGATTATTAAGGCAATTCATATTATGTGCATATCGCGGAGGAAGTCGAGCAAACGCGGACCCTGCAGGCAGTATTGAGTCGGCCATGTAGGACGATACTTCCAATTTTAGGAAGGTTTCATTCATTTTTTTCTTTTTTGACCGATTTTATTTATTTTGATTTTCTGATTATTTTTTTCTTTACATGTTTATTTTCATATTTGTGATATTTTTTTCTAAGATTGATGAAGATTTTTGTCATATTAGTAAACAATTTTTTTCATAAGCTCTTTTAAATCCATAATTATATTAACAATATCAATACTATTTTTTTTAAATCATGAACAGTTTTTAAAATTCCTGATTAGTTTATTCATATTCATGAACAATTTTTACATTACGATTAATCTCTAAATTCACAAACATCTTTAAAAATTTGTGATTTTTTAAATTCACAAATCACACATAATATTTTTTAAAGGATTTTAATAGAAAACCGACCAAAATATAAAAAAGGTTGACCAAAAAACTGATTGAGAAAAATAATCGCCAGAGTAATACACACATAGTGCCACATGGCCCACGACATAGTGCGTATTTACTTGCTATCCTGCATCTACCAGAGGTCTCGGACTTTTCATTACTACGATCAGTTGTTCCAATTTGCTTTTGTCTATGTTAGGTCAGGCTTTAATTATGTTGGGCATGGTTGTGTTTTGTTTCTTTGTTAACTGCTTCGCTTGTTGTTCTGTTTGGTTTTTGGCTGTAGTAATGCTTTTTTACACGTTTTAGTCTTGCTGACTGTCAGTGGTGGTTATGTGAGCTCCTTTGTACCCCAAAGCACCAATCGACCATAAGCAAACAACACACAGTCGAGACGCAGCACAAAGAGTACCATACGACCGCCGCCATCACTCAGTTCCTGGTATGGGGTTGTAGGGAACCGTTAGGACGCATGAGAGAAATTGACGAATCCAAGAAGAAGCAATCTCCCTATTCCCACAACTAAGAAGTCGGAAGCGTGAAAGCCTGAGAACGAATCTAAATAACCTAATTAACATGCAAAATACCCTTTAGCTGGGCCCAGTAATGACCCTCAAAGCCCATATGCACCAAGAACCAACATTTCTAGGGAGCATAATATTTTAGAATAATTTTTAAATTCACAAACATTTTTTTAATCTGCAATTATTTCGGACCAAATAAAGCGGCACCCTCTTGTAGGCTCCTTGGCTATACAACCAAATAGCGGTTAGACAACTTGCATCGGACTAAATTTTGATCAAATCGAGAATATCGGTTTTGATAGAGTCATGCAGAACTCTATGACCTTAGAGCATCTCCAGCCGTTGGCCCCCCAGGAGGGGCTAAAAATCGCCCCTGGGGGCGCACCGGCGCTAAACCGCGCGCTGGGGGCGTGATGCCCCCAGTCGCGGCGCCCACGTTTTTTTTTGGAAAAACTTAAACACGGCGCAAACACGGCGCAAATTCAACGCAAACTTTGGCGAGTTCGTTCAAATTTAAACATATTTTACAAAAAAAAGAAAAACAAACTACTAGGGGCCGCTCCTCGCCGCCTCCATCGCCGCTCGTCGCATTCTCCCTTGCCGCTCCTCGCCGCCCGCCGCCCGCCCTTGCAGCCCGCCCTTGCAGTTCTACATGCCGAGGAGGCTGTAGAACCGCGTGTAGTCGCCGCCGCCGCCGCCGTTGTCGCCGTCGTCGTCGTCGCCGCCTCCGCCGCCGCCGTCCCTGTTGCATCCCTCCCCCGGTTGGCGCGGCGGGTTGGACGGTCCGGGGGCGTCCTCGTCGTCGTCGCTGTCGAGGATCACGACGTCGTGCTCGTCCTCTATCTCCTCCAGGGCCCGGCGCTGCCGGACCATCTCGTCGCGGAGGTAGTCGTCCCGCGCCCACTTTAGGGCGTCCTCGTCGGAGAAGCAGCGCCAGGCTATCTCCTCGTACTCCGCTGGGAGGCCGGGCTCCGGCTTGGGCTCGACGAGGACGAAGCGGCCGGAGGGGGGTGGAGTCGCCGATGCGGACGCCGCAGCTGCGGGTGCACGCACTGACAGACGTGTCTTGGGGCTCCGGCTTGACGGGGCGGAGGCAGGGAGAGCTGGACGAGCGGCCGGACGAGGAGGAGGATGCCCCGGGATGCTCCATGCGCCTCGGCGTCCACGAGCTCCCACGTCGGCGAGAGAAGGACGGGGGAGCAAGGTACTAGAGGCGCGGCGTGTTGCCGCCCTCGATGTACTCGAGGACAGCCTCCAATGTGCGGCCGGGCACGCCCTCGGAGTTGAGCCTGCCGGAGGGCACGACGTCGTTCGTCGCCTCGAGCTGTTCGGCGTGGCGGCGACGGAAGTAGGGCTCCCAAAGCGGGCTGTCGGGGGTGTACCGCGGGCCTTCCCTCGCCGCCCGCGGCAGGGACGCGCGGATACGTGCGATCTCCGCATGCCGCGCCGCCCCGGTGGGTGGTGGTGGCACCGGCACGCCCCGGGCACCCGCTTGTCCGGCGGGACCGGGTACTCGGCCTCGAAAAGGAGGCGAGCCTCATCCTCGTGAAGATGGCGGCGGCCGAAGCCGTTCGCCGCCGCGCCGTCGCCTGGGAACCGCTCGGCCATTCTTCTGAACTGGAGACGGCGAGAGGAGGGGAGGGAGGAAGGGGGAGAAATGGGCGCGTCGGCGGTGGAGGCTCTGTGCGTGTCTCTGGCGCGCTGGGGTCGGCTTATATAGGCGGAGGCGCTGCGTAGTACGCGTGGCCGTCGCGTTACGCGTGGCGGGCGAGAGGACGCGCGTCGCCCGACCTTCACTGCACCGCCCGTGAGGCATCAATGGAGGCTGACCGGCGCGGCAGCGCGCGCAGATTTGGCATTGATTCGTCGCGGGAAACGAGGCGATGAGGACGACGTAGCGACGAGAAGAGAGGCGAGTCGCTGGCAAGGGGGCCGTGGCTCTTCGCGCCAAAAACGATTCGCCCGGCGCCCCCGAGCGCCGCCCAGTGCGCCGGGTTCGGGTTGGGTCCGCCGGCGCCAATTTCGGGCCGAGCCGGCGAAAACTGGGCCGATTTTTTGACACTGGCGGCCGAAATATCGCCTGGCGGGCCTTGTTGGGGGCGCGGCTGGAGATGCTCTTAATAGACACTTACACATGAGTTCCACTCGAAAAAATAACACTAGAACTCTCTTAGACCTCTATTCCTTGGGAATTTAAGTAATTGTAAGGACTAGTTCCGTGCTCTTTGTTGGTGTTTTTGATACTATAAAAAATAATCTTATATTTTGGGACAAAGTGAGTATTTGGTCCAGCTACTTGTAAACTGGATAACTTTATTCTTTTAAAATGGAACTGCAGGAACCTGCCCTCTTGATGAACCCGTAAAGAAAGCCATATTATATTGTTGTGCTTATTAAGAGTCTTCTGCAAGGACATCATATTATACGGAAACATGCATAAAGCTGGACGACGTAAAATCATTCCAGATAAAACAATCCAACCGCCCGGTCCGCGATGGCCTCTCCTCGGTGGTTTGTGTTAACATGGGTCATGGTGATTGGTGTGACCAAAAATTATAAAGAGAAAAGTATTTCCTCCCTTTCGTAACATAATAAGAGCGAGCACTAACCTTGGACAGAGAAGTTAGCATGTGGCGGCCCCACTGCTCGTTGTCTTCAATCTTGTAGGTGGTTATGGTGATCTGTCCGCCGAGATGCATCACCAGGATGGGCGCCCATAGCAACTCCAAGTCACGGCTGCCACGCCCGTAGTGACACCCCGGCCCATTCTTTTGTCGGTTGAAGAGGGTGGCGAGGGCCAAGATGGCCAGGGCGTCGCTGCCGATGTGCGCCAGCCGGAACGAAACGATGGACACTGGATGTAGATAGTACTTCTTACGTAATACGGCCGTCCATACGAGGAGGTATTGGGCGCTGAGGCTGGCGAGGACGAGGGTCCGCAGCTCCCACTCCTCCCACCATTGCGCCATCGACCTCTCTCCTCCCTCCCTCCGTCTCTCTCTCTTTCTCTCTCTGGCGCGCGACGATTGAGCTGCAGCGTGATGCGCTCCAATGGCTTCTCTTAACTAGATGCACGCGAATAGCTTCATGAATACTGGACTCTAGAAGGTGTCTTGATGAATAGCTTTGCGGCTTGGCGCACCAGATCGCGCATTAAAGAAAGAAACATCTTCGCGAGGTCATCATTCGTTAAAGAATCCGGCAAGGAAAAGAACTATTGCTTGGCATCAGTGCACGCACAGGCTGTCATATGCTCCCATGGTTTGTGATCAACAATCCACAGCCACCTTTGCCATGTTGCACTCGATCAAAGCAGCACGCCAAGAATCATCGGCGCTATGACAAAAAGAGCACCAGCTAGTACTCATCAGTACTGGCGGTTTATTGTTGGTCGCAGTTAACATCCAAGTCACTGGACTTCAAAGTCGTAACTCTCGTGCCTGCGAGAGCCCATGCCCTGACGCCCACTACAAATGCATGTTGCCTGCCATACTTCCATCCTAACTAATCAAAACTAGCCAGTAGTGCGCGGCGGCACGCCGCGCCACATGGATTGATAAGCTATTTTTTTTCTTTATTATGTTTGGTAACTCGTCTCAAGACTTAATTTGTTGTAAAGTACTAATTCATACAAGGAAAATATACATCTAGTTGGTACATGCATAAGTAATTTCAATCATGTAGTGATAGTGGGTATTCGATACAGAATTACCATGTTCAACAAAAAATCATGTGACACTATAAATAATGAAGAACTTGGATGGATATCTTATAGTGGAGTTAATGCTAGGATAGACCATAAGGCATCTTGAAAAGCGAGATTTTATTACATAAAACAAGAGATACATTCCATACAATGGTATTTACATTTCAATACTAAGGGCCAAAATTGTAGATTTAGTGATCCTTGATTATTCAGATCATTATTGTATGGCCACCTGCCAGATTAGTGCCAGCGATGAAGCGGTACAGAGCTTGTGCAAACTCCTGTAAACAACATTTGTCAAATTAAATTTAAAGTCATATAATTCTCCTATAAATAATTATATGACTTTGAGAATTATATAACTTTGAGGACGGGGCGTCGACCCGTTGACTGGGCAACTGAGATTGCTGCCAGCCCATCCGAGTTCAAGTCCCGGCTTGGACGCGTGCTCGCGGAGTTTCTCCTATAAAGAAAAGCCAATAAGGATTAGCCCTTGGGTTGGTCTCATTTTTATTAATTCTCAAATTAAATATCAAATTTAATCAACACATTGTAAAACCTGAATAAAATATCTCGTTCGTTTAATTTTATGCAAAACAACATTTTAAAGAGCACAAGCTAGTAGTACTCAGTACTCGCTGTTTATTGTTGATCGCAATTAGAATCCAGGCACTAGGCTTCAAAGTTATAACTCTCGTGCGTGCGAGAGCCCATGCCCGGGCGCCCACTACAGATGCATGTTACCTGTCAAATGGTAGACATACAAGGATAGGGCGTCGTCCTGTTGGCTGGGCAGTTGGGGTAGCTACCAGCCCACCCAAGTTCAAGCCCCGGCTTTGACATGCGGTGCTCGTGGAGTTTCTCCTATAAAAATGCCAACGAGGGTTAGCCCTTGGGTTGGTCTCATTTTTTTTAAATGGTAGACATACGTCCATTGTAACTAATCAAAATTTATTTGTACCTGTTTCCATTCGTTCTCTATATATGCATGAATTTGTTTCCCGATATTTTGAATACAAATTTTACGGTATTTGTCATTTTTATAAGCCGCCCGTTGTTCTCGATCTAACGGTAGATAAATGAGTAGTATTAGATAGTACAGGCAAGAAAGTACTCAAAAGTACTAGATAATGTGGGGCCAGTACTCAAGTTTATGTGGGGTCGTTTTTTAAGGAGGGGTAAATTAGTCATTAGCAGGGATCATGATTTATCCTCTCCTAGCGCGCCGGGACCAATGAAACTGATCGGTTGGAACTGCCGGGGTCTCGGGAACGGCCCGACAGTTCGTAGCCTCCTTGAGTTGGGGAGGACGGAGGAGCCCGACGTGTTGTTTTTGGCGGAGACAAAATTAACAGAGAAGGAGCTTGAGAAGTTTCGATGGTCGTTGGGGTTAGCCAACATGGTGGTTTGGAATCCTGTAGGTCGTAGTAGAGGTGTAGCTCTTTTTTGGAGGAGGGGTTTAAGTATATCGCTAAGACCACATGGGAGGGGACATGTGGATGTGGATGTAACGGAGGAGGATGGGAGCATAAGGAGACTCATGGGGGTGTATGGTGAATCTGAACTAGAGCGGAAAGTGGAAACTTGGAAGATGATGCGCATCCTTGGGAAGCAACACCAGAATGGTCGTCCTTGGTTATGCCTTGGAGACTTCAATGAGATCCTAACCGGGGACGAGAAGATGGGTGGTGATGTCCGCCCTCAGAGGTTTATGGATAATTTTAGGGCAGCTCCGGAGGCGTGTGAGTTATGTGACATTGGCTATGAAGGAGATAAGTTCACGTGGAGAAATCACAGCAAGGAGGTGGATACGTACATTTGTGAACGCCTTTACAGGGCCACAACCAATGCAAAATGGTGCGAATGGCTCCCGAAATTCAATGTGATCAACGGATCCCCTCGTCACTCCGACCACAGACCGGTAATTGTTAACACACAGGGCGTGCCCCGAATGGCGAGTGGAGGTGATCGGGGGTTTCACTTAGGCTTGGTGGTTGCAGGAAGAGGGGTGCGGTGCTGAGATTCAAGGAGCTAGGGAGGAGGGATGCCTGAAAAAGAGAGATGATGTCGCTACTGTGATGACTAATGTGGCTGGGAGGATGAAGAAGTGGAGCAGGGAGGGGGTGGGAGAGTTAGAGGGGAGACTAAGGAAAGCCCCGGGTGACTCCTGCAATGAGAGCAATCCTGGAAGCGGATGTCACAAGGGAGGAGGTTAACGCGGCTTTAGACCACATTTCAGCAATAGGTTCACTAGAAGTTTGCAAAGTCCTATCATTTTTCTTTTTCTTCCTCTTAGAAGAACTAGGTACATCAATATTATTTCTCTGAGAATCTTGCTCGATTCTCTTAGGGTGGCCTTCAGGATACAAAGGTTCCTGAGTCATTCTACCAGTTCTAGTAGCCACTCTAACAGCATAATCATTTTTCTTACTATTCATTTCATCAAGCACTTCTTTCTGAGCTTTAAGTACTTGTTCTACTTGAGTGGTAACCATAGAAGCATGTTTGCTAACAAGTTTAAGTTCACCTCTAATATCAGCCATATAATCACCCAAGCGTTTAATCATAAAGGTATTCTGTTTTAATTGTCTGCCAAAATAAGCATTAAAGTCATCTTGCTTAAACATAAAGTCATCAAACTCATCCAAGCACTGACTAGCAATTTTAGTAGGAGGGACTTCAGCTTTATCATATCTATAGAGAGAATTTACCTTTACTACCTGTGTCGGGATATCGGGAGGTTCTTCAGTAAATAAGTAGTTGAGATCATATACTTCTTCAACAGACGGTAAATTAAGACCATGTATTTCTTCAATAGGAGGTAAATTCTTAACATCTTTAGCTTTAATACCTTTTTCTTTCATAGATTTCTTTGCCTCTTGCATATCTTTGGGACTGAGAAATAGAACACCTCTCTTCTTCGGAGTTGGTTTAGGAATAGGCTCAGTAATTGGCTCAGGAGCTGGCTCAGGAGGTGGCTCGGGAGGTGCCCAATTATTTTCATTTGTCAACATATTATTCAATAGAATTTCAGCTTCATCCGGTGTTCTTTCCCTGAAAAGAGAACCAGCACAACTATCTAGGTAATCTTTGGAAGCATCAGTTAGTCCATTATAAAAGATATCAAGTATTTCAGGTTTCTTAAGAGGATGATCAGGCAAAGCATTAAGTAACTTGAGAAGCCTCCCCCAAGCTTGTGGGAGACTTTCTTCTTCAATTTGCATGAAGTTGTATATTTCCCTCAAAGCAGCTTGCTTCTTATGAGCAGGGAAATATTTAGCAGAGAAGTAATAAATCATATCCTGGGGACTTTGCACACAACCAAGATCAAGAGAATTAAACCATATCTTAGCATCATCCTTTAATGAGAACGGAAATATTTTGAGCAAATAAAGATAGCGCGATCTCTCATCATTAGTAAACAGGGTGGCTATATCATTTAACTTAGTAAGATGTGCCACAACAGTTTCAGATTCATAGCCATAAAAAGGATCAGATTCAACCAAAGTCATTATATCTGGATCAATAGAAAAATCATAATAATCCTTATCGGGAACACAGATAGGTGAAGTAGCAAAAGTAGGGTCGGGTCTCATTCTATCTCTAAGAGATTCTTTACTCCATTTAACTAGCAAACTCTTAAGTTCGTATCTATCTTGGCAAGCAAAAATAGCTGCAGAAGATTACGCATCAAAAAGATAACCCTCAGGAATAGCAGGCATATTCTCATCATCACTATCATCATCGTATTCAGGTTCAATAATTTCTCTTTCTCTAGACTTAGAAATTTGCTCATCAAGAAATTCACCAAGGGGCATAGTAATATCAAGCATAGAAGTAGTTTCATCATAAGTATCATGCATAGCAGAAGTGGCATCATCAATAACATGCGACATATCAGAATTCATAGCAGTAGCAGGTTTAGGTGTCGCGAGCTTACTTATAACAGAAGGAGAATCTAGTGCAAGGCTAGATGGCAGTTCCTTACCTCCCCTCGTAGTTGAGGGCAAAATAGTAATTCGATCGTCTTTCAAGTTCTTCATAGTGTCCAGCATATGTAAATCCCAGGTGACTCAAAGAATAGTGCTATGCTCCCCGGCAACGACGCCAGGAAAAGGTCTTGATAACCCACAAGTATAGGGGATCGCAACAGTTTTCGAGGGTAGAGTATTCAACCCAAATTTATTGATTCGACACAAGGGGAGCCAAAGAATATTCTCAAGTATTAGCAGCTCAGTTATCAATTCAACCACACCTGGAAACTTAGTATCTGCAGCAAAGTGTTTAGTAGCAAAGTAATATGATAGTGGTGGTAACGGTAACAAAAGTAAAGACAGCAAAAGTAATGTTTTTGGTATTTTGTAGTGATTGTAACAGTAGCAACGGAAAAGTAAATAAGCGAGAAACAGTATATGGAAAACTCGTAGGCACCGGAATAGCGATGGATAATTATGTCGGATGCGGTTCGTCATGTAACAGTCATAACATAGGGTGACACAGAACTAGCTCCAGTTCATCAATGTAATGTGGGCATGTATTCCGTATATAGTCATACGTGCTTATGGAAAAGAACTTGCATGACATCTTTTGTCCTACCCTCCCATGGCAGTGGGGTCCTATTAGAAACTAAGGGATATTAAGGCCTCCTTTTAATAGAGAACCGGAACAAAGCATTAGCACATAGTGAATACATGAACTCCTCAAACTATGGTCATCACCGGGAGTGGTCTCGATTATTGTCACTTCGGGGTTGCCGGATCATAACACATAGTAGGTGACTATAGACTTGCAAGATAGGATCAAGAACACACATATATTCATGAAAACATAATAGGTTCATATCTGAAATCATGGCACTCGGGCCCTAGTGACAAGCATTAAGCATAGCAAAGTCATAGCAACATCAATCTCAGAACATAATGGATACTAGGGATCAAACCCTAACAAAACTAACTCGATTACATGATAAATCTCATCCAACCCATCACCGTCCAGCAAGCCTACGATGGAATTACTCACGCACGGCGGTGAGCATCATTAAATTGGTGATGGAGGATGGTTGATGGTGACGACGACGACGAATCCCCCTCTCCGAAGCCCCGAACGGACTCCAGATCAGCCCTCCCGAGAGAGATTAGGGCTTGGCGGCTGCTCCGTATCGTAAAACGCGATGATTTCTTCTCTCTGATTTTTCTCCCCGAAAGCCAATATATAGAGTTGGAGTTGGCGTCGGAGGGCCACCAGGAAGCCCACGAGGTAGGGGGCGTGCCCAGGGGGGGCGCCCCCACCCTCATGGACAGGGTGTGGGCCCCCTGGTCTTCATCTTTGGCGAGGATTTTTTATTGTTTTTTCTATGGTGTTCCGTGGAGTTTGAGGTCATTCCGAGAACTTTTATTTTCTGCACATAAAACAACACCATGGCAATCCTGCTGAAAACATCGTCAGTCCGGGTTAGTTCCATTCAAATCATACAAGTTAGAGTCCAAAACAAGGGCAAAAGTGTTTGGAAAAGTAGACACGATGGAGACGTATCATGCACCTTCTAGCATTCACACTTCATAAATTCTTTCTTTTATCATTTACCTACTCGAGGACGAGTAGGAATTAAGCTTGGGGATGCTGATACGTCTCCAACGTATCTATAATTTATGAAGCATTCATGCTATTTTATTATGTGTTTTGAATGTTTACGGGCTTTATTATACACTTTTATATTACTTTTGGGACTAACCTATTAACCGGAGGCCCAACCCATATTGCTGTTTTATTGCATGTTTCAGTATTTCGAAGAAAAGGAATATCAAACGGAGTCCAAACGGAATGAAACCTTCGGCAGCGTTATTTTTGGTAAGAATATCATCCTGGAGACTTGGAGTTCAAGTCAGAAGATCCTCGAGGAGGCCAGGAGATAGGGGGCACCCCCCCTACTAGGCGCGCCCCCTGTCTCGTGGGCCCCTCGAGCACCTCCCGACCGACTACTTTCGCCTATATAAGCCTACGTACCCTAAAACCATCGAAAAAAAGATAGATCGGGAGTTCCACTGCCGCAAGCCTCTGTAGCCACCATAACCCTCTCGGGAGTCCGTTCCGGCACCCTGCCGGAGGGGGAACCCATCACCGTTGGCCATCTTCATCATCCCGACGCTCTCCATGACAAGGAGGGAGTAGTTCACCCTCGGGGTTGAGGGTATATACCAGTAGCTATGTGTTTGATCTTTCTCTCTCGTGTTCTCTCTATGGCACGATCTTGATGTATCGCAAGCTTTGCTATTACAGTTGGATCTTATGACGTTTCTCCCCCTCTACTCTCTTGTGATGAATTGAGTTTCCCTCTTGAAGTTATCTTATCGGATTGAGTCTTTATTTGAGAACACTTGATGTATGTCTTGCCGTGTTTATCTGTGGTGACAATGGGATATCACGTGCCACTTGATGTATGTTTTGGTGACCAATGATACATCTCCATCGTATCTATAATTTTTGATTGTTCCATGCCAATATTCTTCAACTTTCATATACTTTGGGCAGCTTTTTATATTATTTTTGGGACTAACATATTGATCCAGTGCCCAGTGCCAGTTCCTGTTTGTTGCATGTTTTATGTTTCACAGAAAACCAATATCAAACGGAATCCAAACTGGATAAAAACGTACGTGGAATTATTTTGGAATATTTGGGATTTTCCAGAGGAAGAATCAACGCGAAACAGGGTCCGAGGTGGCCACGAGACAGGGGGGCACGCCCACCCCCTGAGCACGCCTAGCACTCTTGTGGGACACCCGTAAGGCGGTTGACGCTCTTCTTTTGCCGCAAGAAAGCTAATTTTACGAGAAAAATCTGGGCGAAAGATTCACCCCAATCGGAGTTACGGATCTCCAGATCTAAAGGAAACACTGAAGCGGCAGAATATGAGAACGCAGAAACAGAGAGATAGATCCAATCTTGGAGGGGCTCTCGCCCCTCCCAAGCCATGGGAGCCAAGGACCAGAGGGGAAACCCTTCTCCCATCTAGGGAGGAGGTCAAGGAAGAAGAAGAAGAAGAAGGGGGCCTCTCTCCCCCTTGCTTCCGGTGGCGCCGGAGCGCTGCCGGGGGCCATCATCATCACCGCGATCTTCACCAACACCGCCGTCATCTTCACCAACATCTCCATCACCTTCCCCCTTCTATATTCAGAGGTCCACTCTCCCGCATCCCGCTGTACCCTCTACTTGAACATGGTGCTTGATGCTTCATATTATTATCCAATGATGTGTTGCCATCCTATGATGTCTGAGTAGATTTCCGTTGTCCTATCGGTGATTGATGAACTGCTATGCTTGGTTTGAGTTGCACGTTTTATTATTGGTGTTGTCCTATTGTGCCCTCCGTGTCGCCCAAGCGTGAGGGATTCCCGCTGTAGGGTTTGCAATATGTTCATGATTTGCTTATGGTGGGTGGCGTGAGTGACAGAAGCACAGACCCGAGTAAGTAGGTTGTTTGCGTATGGAATAAAGGGAACTTTATACTTTAATGCTATGGTTGGATTTTACGTTAATGATCTTTAGTAGTTGCGGATGCTTGCTAGAGTTCCAATCATAAGTGCATATGATCCAAGTAGAGAAAGTATGTTAGCTTATGCCTCTCCCTCAAATAGAATTGCAATAGTGATTACCGGTCTAGTAACATAGTCAATTGTTTAGGGACAATTTCACAACTCCTACCACCACTTTTCCACACTCGCTATATTTACTTTATTGCTTCTTTATCTAAACAGCCCCTACTTTTTATTTTTGTGTTCTTTATTATCTTGCAAACCTATCCTATCACACCTACAAAGTACATCTAGTTTCATACTTGTTCTAGGTAAAGCGAACGTCAAGCGTGCGTAGAGTCGTATCAGTGGCCGATAGGACTTGAGAGAGTATTTGTTCTATCTTTAGCTCCTCATTGGGTCCGACACCCTTACTTATCGAAAGAGGCTACAACTATCCCTATACTTGCGGGTTATCAAGACCTTTTTCTGGCACCGTTGCCGGGGAGTCATAGCGTGGGGTGAATATTCTCGTGTGTGCTTGTTTGCTTTATCACTAGGTAATTTTTATTTGTTGTTCTTAGTTGTTCTCTATCTTTAGTTATGGTTATGGAACACAAAATATCAAAAAAAATTAGAGGTACTTGCTACTCATGTAGATGGGGTAACTCCTAATACCCTCGATTCTCATTATGTGAGAGATATTATGTACTACTTTGATAATCCTGAGAAAACCCTATTCAACTTTATAATGGGAGACACGTTGGATAAACGTGAATACTTTAGGGATTATCGCTCGGCACAAAAAGGGAAACTATTATGGGATCAATTTATCATGTTGCGTTGGTATGCTCGTCAACTATGCTTGAGATATGATTATACTTGTTGCTCTAGGATGAAGGCTCCACACCTTCCCTTTTCATGCAAATTTAATGATAATGAAACCTTAGCTTCTTATGCTAATGGTATATATGATTACTATGATGTGGAACAAATAGAAGAATTTGTTGCTTTTATGGGTGTTTATGAGATTGAATCTATGTTTAAAGCGTTTGACGATTTTGATGATTCAGTTTATAGGCCTAAAAATCATGCTATACTTAGACATTGCTATGAAAATTATGAATACAATTACTATATTAATGCTTTTATGAAGAAAGTCTCCGCTGTCCAAGAAGAGACTAATATTTTGCAGGAAGCTATGGAAGAAGAATTGATGAAACTGTGAGCTCATTGGATGAAAAAGATGATGAGGAGAGCGAAGAACAAAAGGAGGAAGAGCGGATTGATCACCCATGCCCACCTTCTAATGAGAGTAACTCTTCAACTCGTACATTGTTTAATTCCCCTTTGTGCTTACGAAAGGATGATTGCTATGATGATTGCTATGATCCCATTGATTCTCTTGAAATATCCCTTTTTGATGATGCTTGCTATGCTTGTGGCCAAGATGCCAATATGAATTATGCTTATGGAGATGAACTTGCTATAGTTCCTTATGTTAAGCAAGAAATTGTTGCTATTGCACCCACGCATGATAGTCCTATTATCTTTTTGAATTCTCCAAACTACACTATATTGAAGAAGTTTGTGCCTATTAAGGATTATATTGATGGGTTGTCTTTTATCATTGCACATGATGATTTTGATAGATATAATATGCATGTGCTTGTTGCTCCTACTTGCAAATATTATGAGAGAGGAACTATATCTCCACCTCTCTATGTTTCCAATATGATAAAATTGCAAGAAATTGTTTATACTATGCATTGGCCTTTACTATGTGTGCATGAATTGTTCTTTTATGACATGCCGATGCATAGCAAAAGAGTTAGACTTCGTTGTTGCATGATATATGTTACTTTGTGCTCACTACTAAACTACAAATCATTGTTAATTAAAATTGGCTTTGATATACCTTGGGATCCGGGTGGATCCATTACTGGAGCACTATATGCCTAGCTTAATGGCTTTAAAGAAAGCGCTGCCAGGGAGACAACCCAGAAGTTTTAGAGAGTCATTTATTTCTGTTGAGTGCTTTTATGTAGTTTAAAAACAAAAAAATAAAGAGGGGAACCTAAAAACTTTTCAAAAACGAAAGTGAAAGTAAGAAAGACAAGCATTGTTGAAGTGTGAGAGCTCCTTGAACTTTGTTCATGCTCACGGAAACTTTGTGAATCTTGATTACAGAAACTTTTCATCAAAAATAATTATCCCCTTGTATAATTCCATTTTATTATAAAAATAATGTGCCAAGGTTTTCCTTTAGGATGTTTACAATGCTTGTTGGTTTGTACGGTGCAGGACAGAAACTTTGGATGTAGTGCCCGATTTTACATTTTTAACTGGAACGTCAATTGGTTCTGATTCCTTTTGCACTGTCTTTCTATACAACTTGTTTATTTTTCCTAATTTTTGTATAATTTTTGGGGTACTATAAGTATGGTGGATGTTCAGATTGCTACAGACTGTTCTGTTTTTGACAGATTCTGTTTTTGATGCATAGTTTGCTTGTTTTGATGAATGTCAATTTATATTAGTGGATTAAGCCATGGAAAAATAATATTACAGTAGACACAATGAAAAAAAATATGAATTGGTTTGATACAGTACTTAGAGTAGTGATTTGCTTTATTATACTAACGGATCTTACCGAGTTTTCTGTTGAAGTTTTGTGTGGATGAAGTGTCTAAACGAGGAGGTCTCGATATGAGGAAAAGGAAGAGAGGCAAGAGCTCAAGCTTGGGGATGCCCTAGGCACCCCAAGTAAATATTCAAGGAGACTCAAGCGTCTAAGCTTGGGGATGCCCCGGAAGGCATCCCCTCTTTCTTCAACAAGTATCGGTATGTTTTCGTATTCATTTCGTTCGTGCATTATGTGCAAGTCTTGGAGCGTCTTTTGCATTTAGTTTTCACTTTTCTTTTATGGACCATGATGGTATGAGATAGTCCTTGGTTGATTTATAGAATGCTCATTGCACTTCACTTAAATCTTTTGAGTATGGCTTTATAGAATGCTTCATGTGCTTCACTTATATCATTTGAAGTTTGGATTGCCTGTTTCTCTTCACATAGAAAAACGCCATTTATAGAATGCTCTTTTGCTTCACTTATATTTGTTAGAGCACGGGCATATCTTTTGTAGAAAGAATTACACTCTCTTTCTTCACTTATATCAATTTAGAGAGATGACAGGAATTGGTCATTCACATGGTTAGTCATAAAATTCTACATAAACTTGTAGATCGATGAATATGATATGTTTGATTCCTTGCAATAGTTTTGCGATATAAAGATGGTGATATTAGAGTCATGCTAGTGGGTGGTTGTGGATTGTAGAGACACTTGTGTTGAGGTTTACAAGTCTCGTAGCATGCATGAATGGTAACCGTTGTGTGACAAATTTGAAGCATGGGGTGTTTCTTTGATTGTCTTCCTTATGAGTGGCGGTCGGGGACGAGCAATGGTCTTTTCCTACCAATCTATCCCCCTAGGGGCATGCGTAGTAGTACTTTGCTTCGAGGGCTAATAAACTTTTGCAATAAGTATATGAGTTCTTTATGATTAATGTGAGTCCATGGATTATATGCACTTTTACCTTTCCATCATTGCTAGCCTCTTCAGTACCGTGCATTGCCCTTTCTCACCTCGAGAGTTGGTGCAAACTTCGCTGGTGCATCCAAACCCCGTGATACGATACGCTCTATCACACATAAGCCTCATTATATCTTCCTCAAAACAGCCACCATACCTACCTATTATGGCATTTCCATAGCCATTCGGAGATATATTGCCATGCAACTTTCATCATCATCATATACATGACTTGAGCATTTATTGTCATATTGCTTTGCATGATCGTAAGATAGCTAGCATGATGTTTTCATGGCTTGTCCGTTTTTTATGTCATTACTATGGTAGATCATTGCACATCCCGGTACACCGCCGGAAGCATTCATATAGAGTCATATCTTTGTTCTAGTATCGAGTTGTAATATTGAGTTGTAAGTAAATAAAAGTGTGATGATCATCATTATAGAGCATTGCCCCATGAAAAAAAAGAAAAAAGGAAAAACGGAAAAAAAGGGAAAGGCCAAAGTAGCCTAAATAAAAAGGGGGGCCAAAGAAGCACACCGAAAAAAAGAAAAAAAAGAAAAACAAGAAAAGAAAAGGGGCAATGTTACTATCATTTTTTCACACTTGTGCTTCAAAGTAGCACCATGTTCTTCATATAGACTGTCTCCTATGTTATCACTTTCATATACTAGTGGGAATTTTCATTATAGAACTTGGCTTGTATATTCCAACGATGGGCTTCCTCAAATGCCCTAGGTCTTCATGAGCAAGCAAGTTGGATGTACACCTACTTAGTTTCTTTTGTTGAGCTTTCATACATTTATAGCTCTTAGTGCATCCGTTGCATGGCAATCCCTACTCCTCACATTAACATCAATTGATGGGCATCTCCATAGCCCGTTGATTAGCCGCGTCGATGTGAGACTTTCTCCCTTTTTGTCTTTTTAACATAACCTCCATCATTATATTCTATTCCACCTATAATGCTATATCCATGGCTTGCGCTCATGTATTTCGTGAGGGTTGAAAAAGCTGAAACGCGTTAAAAGTATGAACCAATTGCTCGGCTTGTCATCGGGGTTGTGCATGATGGGAGCATTTTGTGTGACGAAAATGAAGCATGGCCAAACTATATGATTTTGTAGGGATGATCTTGCTTTGGCCTTGTTGTTTTGAAAAGACATGATTGCTTTATTAGTACGCTCAAAGTATTACTGTTTTTATGTCAAATGATAGATATTAGACATATGATCAAGATTATGCTAGGTAGCACCACATCAAACATTATCTTTTTTATCATTTACCTACTCGAGGATGAGCAAGAATTAAGCTTGGGGATGCTGATACGTCTCCGTCGTATCTATAATTTTTGATTGTTCCATGCCAATATTCTTCAACTTTCATATACTTTGGGCAACTTTTTATATTATTTTTGGGACTAACATATTGATCCAGTGCCCAGTGCCAGTTCCTGTTTGTTGCATATTTTATGTTTCGAGGAAAACCAATATCAAACGGAATTCAAAAGGGATAAAAATGGACGGAGAATTATTTTGGAATATTTGGGATTTTCCGGTGGAAGAATCAACGCGAAATAGTGTCTGAGGTGGCCACGAGACAGGGGGGTGCGCCCACCCCCCTGGGCGCGCCTGGCACTCTCGTGGGCCACCCGTAAGGCGGTTGACGCTCTTCTTTTGCTGCAAGAAAGCTAATTTTATGACAAAAATCTGGGCGAAAGATTCACCCCAATCGAAGTTACGGATCTCCAGACATAAAGGAAACGGTGAAGGGGCAGAATATGAGAACGCAGAAACAGAGAGATAGATCCAATCTCGAAGGGGCTCTTGCCCCTCCTAAGCCATGGGAGCCAAGGACCAGAGGGGAAACCCTTCTCCCATCTAGGGAGGAGGTTAAGGAAGAAGAAGAAGAAGTGGGCCTCTCTCCCCCTTGCTTCCGGTTGCGCCGGAGCACTGCCGGGGGCCATCATCATCACCGCGATCTTCACCAACACCGTTGTCATCTTCACCAACATCTCCATCACCTTCCCCCTTCTATATTCAGCGGTCCACTCTCCCGCATCCCGCTGTACCCTCTACTTGAACATGGTGCTTTATGCTTCATATTATTATCCAATGATGTGTTGCCATCCTATGATGTCTGAGTAGATTTCCTTTGTCCTATCGGTGATTGATGAATTGATATGATTGGTTTGAGTTGCATGTTTTATTATTGGTGTTGTCCTATTGTGCCCTTCGTGTCGCGCAAGCGTGAGGGATTCCCGCTGTAGGGTTTTCAATATGTTTATGATTTGCTTATAGTGGGTGGCGTGAGTGATAGAAGTACAGACCCGAGTAAGTAGGTTGTTTGCGTATGGGATAAAGGGGACTTGATACTTTAATGCTATGGTTGGGTTTTACCTTAATGATCTTTAGTAGTTGCGAATGCTTGCTAGAGTTCCAATCATAAGTGCATATGATTCAAGTAGAGAAAGTATATTAGCTTATGCCTCTCCCTCAAATAGAATTGCAATAGTGATTACCGGTCTAGTAACATAGTCAATTGCTTAGGGACAATTTCACAACTCCTACTACCACTTTTCCACACTCGCTATATTTGCTTTATTGCTTCTTTATCTAAACAGCCCCTACTTTTTATTTTCACGTTCTTTATTATCTTGCAAACCTATCCTATCACACCTACAAAGTACTTCTAGTTTCATACTTGTTCTAGGTAAAGCGAATGTGAAGTGTGCGTAGAGTCGTATTAGTGGCCGATAGGACTTGAGAGAGTATTTGTTCTACCTTTAGCTCCTCGTTGGGTTCGACACTCTTACTTATCGAAAGAGGCTACAACTATCCCGTATACTTGCGGGTTATCAACCAACTTGCGGGTTCCGCCCATGAACCTATGCATAGGGGTTGGCACACGTTTTCTTGACTCTCCGATAGAAACTTTGGGGCACTCTTTGAAGTACTTTGTGTTGGTTGGATGAATTTGAGATTGTGTGACGCATATCGTATAATCATGCCCACGGATACTTGAGGTGACAATGGAGTATCTAGGTGAAATTAGGGTTTTGGTTGATTTGTGTCTTAAGGTGTTATTCTAGTTTGAACTATTTGATAGATTGATCCGAAAGAATAGCTTCGAGGAGGTTTCGTACCCTACCATAATCTCTTTGTTTGTTCTCCGCTGTTAGTGGCTTTGGAGTGACTCTTAGTTGCATGTTGAGGGATTGTTATATGATCTATCTATGTTATTATTGTTGAGAGAACTTGCACTTGAAAGTATGAACCCTAGGCCTTGTTTCCTACCATTGCAATACCGTTTACACTCACTTTTATCATTAGTTACCTTGCTGTTTTTATAATTTCAGATTACAAATACCTTTATCTACTATCCATATTGCACTTTTATCACCATCTCTTCGCCGAACTAGTGCACCTATACAATTTACCATTGTATTGGGTGTGTTGGGGACACAAGAGACTCTTTGTTATTTGGTTGCAGGGTTGCTTGAGAGAGACCATCTTCATCCTACGCCTCCCACGGATTGATAAACCTTAGGTCATCCACTTGAGGGAAATTTGCTATTGTCCTACAAACCTGTGCACTTGCAGGCCCAACAATATCTACAAAAAGAAGGTTGTGTAGTAGACATCAATAACTCATAATACAAACCCTCATCCAACGTTAAGCGTGCGGACCCTGCGGGTTCGAGAACTATGTAGACATGACTGAGACACATCTCCGGTCAGTAACCAACAACAGAACCTGGATACTCATATTGGTTCCTACATATTCTACGAAGATCTTTATCGGTCAAACCGCAATGACTACATACGTTATTCCCTTTTTCATCAGTATGTTACTTGCCCGAGATGATCGTCGGTATCTTCATACCTAGTTCAATCTCGTTACCGGCAAATATCTTTACTCGTTCCGTAATGCATCATCCCGTAACTAACTCATTAGTCACATTGTTTGCAAGGCTTATCATGATGTGCATTATCGAGAGGGCCCAGAGATACCTCTCCGATACTCGGAGTGGCAAATCCTAATCTCGATCTATGCCAACCCAACAAACACCTTTGGAGATACCTGTAGAGCATCTTTATGATCTCCCAGTTAGGTTGTGACGTTTGATAGCACACAAGGTATTCCTCCGGTATTCGGGAGTTGCATAATCTCATAGTCAAAGAAATATGTATAAGTCATGAAGAAAACAATAGCAATAAAACTTAACGATCATTATGCTAAGCTAACGGATGGGTCTTGTCCATCACATCATTCTCCTAATGATGTGATCCCGTTCATCAAATGACAACACATGTCAATGGTCAGGAAACATAACCATGTTTGATTAATGAGCTAGTCTAGTAGAGGCATACTATGGACATTGTGTTTTGTCTATGTATTCACACATGTATCAAGTTTCCGGTTAATATAATTCTAGCATGAATAATAAACATTTATCATGATATAAGAAAATATAAATAATAACTTTATTATTGCCTCTAGGGCATATTTCCTTCAATTAGTGCCACTTGGGTTTATCATGTCAACCGCCTTAATTACCGCCGCCCACCTTTGACAATCTTTGTTGATTGTCGACCACCGGGAGCGAAGAGATCTACCCGTGCGTCAATTTCACTCTTGTTGTGTAAATCAAAGTGTTCCTTCATCCGGCTCCAATATGCATCTTTACTTTGGTCCCCTCCAACGTTGGCATCCATAGACACATGCAACCATGTATTGCATAGCAAGATGTCTTCGTCCATGGCGTAGTTGCCCGCTCTTCGTTTCTGTGCATGGACGATACCCTCACCATCCTCGTCCACCTCAAACTCATGATCATCTTCATGCACTTCATTGGTTTGAGACCAATGAGAATTGTTGGAGCCAACACCCATAGTTGACATATATGTCTTCTCATTGAAACTACAAAGTATGTAGAAGAAAACTAAGCTATCCATATGTATCCATTCATGTAAAAATCAACAACAAAAGGGGGGGGGTGAAATCATACCTTGTGGGCATTTCATCAAACACCTTGTGCACATCAGCCGCCGACGCAACAAATTGTGAGCTCTCCGGCGCTTCGGGTGGTGGAGGCGCGGCCAGACGCCCTGCAAGCTTCTTCTTTGGCCGCCTAGAAGAGCCGTCCGCAGCTTTGTTCTTCTTACGGGACCCCGTTACTGCTTTTGCCACCGCCGCATTCGGTCTCCTTGGAGACGGAGGCCCGTGGCTTCATGGCGGACGGCGACGCGACGCCAACCTGCGAGGTCGTCCATGGCGCCATGAAAAGGCCGCGCGTGAGACCGGTGCTTGGAGGAGAGCCGCCGGCGGCGAAGCCAAAGCTCAACCCCGTGCTAGGGTTTGCGGTGGTGGAGGGGTCACGGGTGTAGGGAGGGGCTGGGGGGATGTCAACGCGGCCTTCCATCGGTCGAATTTCGCCGGCGGTGGCTAGGGGTGGGGCGAAGGCGGGACGGCCGGAGAGGTTGGCGACAGTTGGTCACGGGCGCTCGAATGTCCAGTGCGCGGAAGCAGGCGCACGAAATAAACGGCGCGTGATGCCGTTTTCCTCCACGCGATGAACCATCATACCGCGCGTGCGATTTTTGCACGGCTGTTGGAGCGTCCGTTTCGGCTCCGCGTGCAAAAAAAAGCACCTTTTCCAGCGCACGGCTAAGATAGCGCGCCTGTTGGAGATGCTCTGAAAGCCAGCCCAAAAAATGCTTCTTTGTCCGTGTCTTTGCCTGGAGGCTAGCTAAATCATCCATACCTACAGGGGCTGTTTGACACCACAGAAGCATGTCTGATTCCGCTGTATGCAGCATCTGTCACGCGGCGGTGGACACGTGGAGGCATGCCCTCTTCGACTGTCATATGGCTCGATGCGTTTGGGCCCTTTCTGATGAGGAGATCACTGGAACTATCATCTCCAACCACACGGATGACGCTAAACTGTGGACGTTCTGGTTAGTTGACACTCTCCCCACAGCGGATTTGGCACGTGTGCTTGTAACGATGTGGGCGATATGGTGGGCGAGACGTCGAGCTATCCACGACGAGCAGTTTCAGAGCCCCCTCAGTACTCATATCTTCATTACCAAATTTCTGGCAGAGCTTGATCAGATTCCAGAGAGGGGAGCACGCACCAGGGACCTGCATGCACAATCCAAGGACCTGCATGTAAGGCCCAGGGGCATGCATGCAATGCCCAAGGACCCGCATGTAGCGACTCCACGCGCGGTAAGACCAGCACGCTGTGCATGGTTGCCGCCGGTGTCCCACTCAGTCAAGATCAATGCAGATGGCGGGTTTTCCAAGATCGGCGACAAGGGTGCTTCTGCTGTCGTGTGCCGCGATAAAAACGGGAACTATCTGAGCGCCTCAGCCATCATTTTTGAGGGCCTTCTGGACCCGGTGATCCTCGAAGCACAGGCCTGCATTGAGGCACTAGGGCTCGCTGCGGACCTACAAGTTCAATCCATATGTGTGGCCACAGACTGCCAAGAAGTTGTATCAAGGATCAAGGACGACTCCCCATACAAGTTTTATCCAATTCTTCAAGATATCAAGCACCATAGAGTAGCTTTTAGTGCGGTGGAGTTTATCCACGAGAGACGGAAGTATAACGGAGAGGCTCACGCTTTAGCTAAAGCTGCCGCATCACTCCCCC
>NC_057798.1:776551561-776553293 GCF_018294505.1 Triticum aestivum | reverse complement strand
AAAAGCTCAAACAAACACACTCTAAACCTCCTGTGATTCTCATTACCCCCTATGTAGTTCGCCCACCCAAATTCAACATGGCAACGAATCAATTCTGTAATCTCCTCTACATGAGTAGATAGGCTCCATGTGCCAAAATCATTGAGCAATTCTTTGCATTGTAACCACCCAGTGATGCTCGTCAACCATGAGTGCCTTCTGTTATGGACTAATGATCCAATAAGTCTATGTTGCAGAATTTTGCCAGAGAACATGTCCTGAAAAGCTGAGTGTATGCCCAACGAAAAGTGCCGTACAACAACACAAATACAACTCTAGTATCTTCACCGCTATAAGTTTCTTTGTGTGATGGGCGGTGGGGTAATCGCATGGCCGGCTGGGTGATCCGGTAAGCTACCCTGCTGTGTGATGGGCGTCGGCGGCCGCCGTGGATCTTGGCGTACCAGACAGATCCGTCACGGCGAGGCTTTGACTGGTCAACGGCAAGTGATAGGACCGATGTGGGGCTGCTGGAGGCTCTCTACCGGCATTCCGGTGACATGACATGGCAGGGCTGCGCGCAGATCCAATCAGCGGCGTGATCGGGGCAAGGTTTTGATTACCGGTCGAAATTTTAAAAAAATTCATGGTTACCGCGTATTTCTGTGCCCCTCGGTAAATCGCCATACCAAGCAAAAAATACCTTTTAAAAAAATTAAACACTCGATTTACAGTAAAGTAAGTAAGATCTAATTAATGCCATGAGAGTTAGTTCTGGCGTGTTGGTAGCAACCTAGTTCCTGTTTTGGAAGGTCTCTGGTTCGAATATTCGTTCATTGACTTATTTGAATTCAAGATTCAACTATAAAATTCGCTCAAAATATTCTTGGCATTTCTCGGTAACTGTGGTAACCACATTTACCAGCCCCCCTGCGTAAAATTGCCTCATTCGGTAAGCAAACCTTGGATCGGGGTGGTGCGACTTTCGGGGAAAAGCGTGCCGACTTAGGTCATGGCGGACGATGATGAGTCTTTGACATCGTTTCTTTGCTAGGCATCATTGTTGCAAGTTGCGCCACCACACTCGGGATGTTCCATGGTGAACCCTAGATCTGGGTCACCCAGATCGCGCAATGATGACACCTTCGGTGCCATTCTCCCTTCTAGAGGCATCATTCTGGAGTAGGTGCTGACTGGAAGAGACAGGAGGTGGAGTGGTAGTGCATCTTCAGCGTTGACGGCAGCGGGTCTCGGCGGCGTGGCGCAGTGGGGTCTCGGTGTTGGACACATGCTGATGGCATGCGTAGGAGGTGGCGTTGTCCGCCTTCATGGTGGCGTCGACGGTTGAAGGATCTGACAAGGTCAATGCATTGATCACTTTTGAAGATAGCGACGACTGAGTATAGAGCGGGTGCATGCGGTGCGCATTGAGGATCTGCTAGACTTGGTTGGTGCTCCCGACTAGCCGAGGGGCGCCTTGGCAAGGCCACCAGATTACTTGTTGTGTGTTGGTGTGAGATTAGGGTATATACTATATCATCAAGCTTGAAGGAATGGCGACATTGTTCACAAGAAAGGTGGCTTTGACTTGATTCGTGTATTTTTTTTGTAAGGCTTCGTTAAATAATATAATAGAGATGGTTGTGTGCATTGCTCGATGCAGAGGTCAAAGCTACCGTGCAACTTCTTCAGTTCATTGTTGTCTACTAGTAATCATGCCCTTGCGTTGCAACGGGAGAAAGAAAATGTCGCA
>NC_057798.1:776546502-776551286 GCF_018294505.1 Triticum aestivum | reverse complement strand
GTTGTCTATTTCAACATGTCCCACTCGCATCACTGCTTATTGTCCTTCTTGTCCCGGCCCGCCTCTATGTGTGGGCGTGTGTTGTAACTGCGGAGAATAGAAAAACATTTCAAGATAAAGTGGTAGTTTAAAACGTAACAATGTTCTCACCATAGGCAGAAGTTGACAAGTTTATGAAAACAAATAAATTATTCATTAGTTGCAAATTATAGTTTGCTCCAAAAATAAAAGAACAAGTACAAAGGATCATGTTCATCTAACAAAAAAGCAGGATAACGCTGCTATTTGGATGTACCTAGACGATAAAAAAAGCATTAACATATTTTAAAATTCACAAAGGAAAATATTAAAACATATGTACATTCTTTTGCTACATTGATCTGTTGGAAAATTATGTATTTTTTGGCAATTGGAGGAGAAACCAGAGACCTAAAATCTCACGGGCCTGCAAATCGGTTACATGACTACATAGTTCGATAGAATCTACAATAATGGATCCATTTTCACTAAAATCAATAATGCAATCATATTGACATTGCCGGGAGAGTAGTTAAAATTATTTGAAGATTTGTGATGAAGATTACAAATCCTATGTGCGACTCATATACCAATATTATGATGTATTAAGTTTGTTCATATAATTTTTTTTTGAGAGCTCCTAGTGCAAAACTCCATCATAAACAGTTGGGTAGTATGCCAACGTTATTGTCCAATGGGCGGCTGAACTGGAGCACTGGGCGCCTTGAGATATTGCTTGATGATGTGGTGCTGGCGTTGGATGCACACACTCTTGGGCCACTTCACGAAACGGTGGAGGTTTTGTTTGGAGGAAGAGTGCTGCTGATGCCAAATTGCTTCGGCCTCTTCTGGAACAGCGGGTTCGATACCTTCTATACCACGAACATCGAACCGCACTAAGAACTGAAAGAATGGAATTGAAGCAAGGGTTTCGACGAGCAGAAGCTCGCCGCTTTCTTTGACCTGCACCTTGCCTCCTGGCTTTGTAGACTGCATACCGGCCAACACACACAGGAAGAGTTCCCCACCTAGCCACACGAACTCACAGCACGCCGGCAGCAAACATGCACGCATCAACCAGCCAGCAGCCCCAGACACGCGTCGGTCAGCCATGTACGCCCTCTGGAAGCTAACTCTCATTTACAGCACACCGACACCATCACGCACACACAACATGCCCCGTCGTGCTGCCAATGCCGATGGCTGCCCCGCCTAGATCGAAGCAGCCAACACACGATGTAGCTTGCTCTGTCCCCACACACCGGATAGCAGACTCCAGAAATATGTCTTACGGTCAGCATCCTTTTATTCCTCTTCATTCTGGCGCTCTCCTTGACCTTCTCAACCTCAGACGGTGTTGCATCTTCAGGCTTCTTCTCATGCTCTATCACCTAGGAGCAAGAGCAATACCAACACATCACATGCAACACAATGAGCAACAGAAATCAAAGCTCACATCTAAAGACACATGCAACGATGGGTGGGCAGCGTGAGGCAGTGGATGAAGAACAAGCACATCGGCTGTTGGCTACAGGCTCGACTTGTGTCGGCTCGATGAGTTCTTGCCGCCAAGATGCACACGTACGCAGCAGCCACTAACTTTAGTTGCCAGTCAATTGCATTCCGCCCGGAGAACGCAGGCACGTACAAGCTAGCTAGGCCAAGCAGGCAACCTGGCTGCTGGATGCATTTTCACGTACGCTAGCACATGCATGTACGTTGACATTACAATCAGCCGTCGTCTTGATTGCTTCGATCTCTCGCCGAAACACATCAGCTTGAGACCCGTTTGGACGGCGCATCATGGAGATGCATCTAGGCCAGCAAAGGCGCCGCTGGAGAAGGACCGCTGCCGGCTTGAACGGCGTGTCCGGCAGCGGTAGTTGCGGCCATGGTGGAGTGATCTCCAATGATGAGCCCTAGCTAGGTGGCCTTTCATCCCGTGAACCCGTCTGCTTGTGCTCAGAACGTACATATACATATATTTACCCAAAAATGAAACCAGAGTGGAATCCGTGTGGGGCTACAAAGATGGAAGGGCTGGCCAGGCCAGACAAACAAGAGGCGGATAGGCTAGAAGAGAAAAAAAAAGTCCTCTTTAAATCTCAGCCATCAATTTCTTTTGTTAACGTAAAATCAACGGATCTAAAAAGATGACGTATGGAGAACCATAAAAGCCTCCGTCCTTTATTATTATTAGGTAAAGATAAAGATATAAGGTCAGACGAGCTGGACTTTCTTAGGGCATTACAAAGCTACCGCTCTTAAGATCCAAAGCCTCTTGAAAACATCTGATATTTAGCAGGATGAAAAGCAAAATTGTTGCAGCCAGCTACCTTTTGTCATCTGCGTACCACGACATGGTGGATGATCCAATTAAATGCAACAAAAATTGTAGATGCATACCATCTAAACAACCATATTTCTGAATCACTTGATCGCAGGTAAAGCCCAGATCCTATACTAGTCTTGCCCACCTAGTGCTTAAACATTCTTCTAAAAAAACAAAACAAAAACTAGTGCTTAAACATCAGTATATATCAATCTCAGCCATACACAGAAATGACCTGCTTGTATGGCGCTTACATAAGAATGCTGACAGTGTCCTTCCTTCAAGAAGCTCAATGTACCTTAAGAGTATGAACAGACAGACGTTGTCTCCAAAGTGTCGATTATATACACATCATCTGCTCTTTGAGAGTTGCGGCACACACCCATTCGATGACTTATTTTTACGGAGCCGGACATGAAGGGCACGGAGAATGACATGGTGCTGCTTATACTAGTCAAGAAGTAGAGGAGTCTATTAGCAGACAAAACGAACAATTAAGGAGATACAATACATACACCGAAACCAATCATAATCTCCTCGAGAGCAAATTTGGTAGCAGCTTCTTCTTCTTCTCTTCCGCGCTAAACCCGATCATCGCCCTCAACCGACAGACCCTCCCTCTGAAGCTTTTCCGGAAATGTCTCCATCCCGGCGTGTGCCAAGAGGACCCAGACATAGGAGAGGTACTCCACACCTGTTCCCAGAGTCTCTGCATGCAAGTATCCTCGGCACCGGCCGGCAGAAAAACAGAGCATCTCCACCCACACGCCCTGGATCACCTTCCACATTCGGGTCGCGTCGCCATGGTAAGCATCAACCAACAAACTTTCAGCAAGCCTCAAAGCATCACCAGTGATGCCTCTGTGGCATCTCTCAAATACTAACAGTGTAATCTGGTCCTCGTTCAGCCGTGCCTCCTCCTCATACCGGAGCATGTCTTCGAGTTCTTGATAGGCCCTTGTGAACAAACTCTTTCTGCTGCCTGGCATTAGCATCTCAGGATTATCAAACAAGAGATGCATCATGTAGTTGGACATTTCTCTGCACCGACGGGCACATTCACGATCATCAGGAGACGTGACCTCACCATGAAACATTAAATCTATGGCCTGGAAGCACAGATCTGTGGCCAGGTGCCAGAGAATAATGCTCTCGTCAAATGGCCTCCGTATGCTCCAACCCAGTTCTCCGAGACATCGCTTACTCGTGAGCGTCCATTCGCCTCTGGTATCATTATGCCAACTGTAAGTCTCATTGTCCAAGATGCAGTGTTTCCACAATGACTCAACATGCTGACGGACCAGTTCTGTAATCTCCTCGCACGAATAGATAGGCTTCATGTGCCAACAATCGTCGAGGAAGTCCTTGCATTGCAACCATCCCGCAATCGTCCTCAACCTCGAGTGCCTTCTGTTATGGGCTAATAATCCAATAAGACTATGTTGGAGAACTCTGCCAGAGAACCTGTCCCGGAAAGCTGTTTGTACGCCCAAGTAAACCAGCTCCAGCACAAAAGTGCCCCACAACAGTACTAGTGTAACCCAGGTATCTTCACTGTTATAATCTTTTTTCTGGCTACTAGTCTGTACCAGGCAGATGGCTACGATTAACGTTGCATAAGCTAGTATTTGTGTGCACCGACGGAAGACGGCCGTTGCTGATGCTTCCTTGGAACCAAGGTAGGGTTTGACAGTATCATCTTTGGTGTAGAGAAAACTGGTCATAGCAGACAGTGCGCGTTCTATTGCTTGATAAGCTGATTTTGGGTCAAGCAACCAGAAATTCAGGATTCCAACACGATCAGAATAGAGACATGGAAAGTCCAAAAATAGCTGGTATGGTAGCCTTGGGAGGTCTGCCGGTGATCCCCGCGGTCCATCACGGTGCACGACTTTTCTTGCTTTTTTTATAAATTTGTCAAGCCTTCTTTTTTCTGTGACATAGGTGCCCCGAATGATGCTAATCCCGGACGAGCTGGCCTTCCGTAGGGCATTAAAGCTACTGCTCTTAAGGTCCAGGGCCTTCTGGAAGCATCTGATAATCACCATGAAGAAAAGCAAAATTGTTGCAGCCAACAAACTTTTGTCATTTGACGACCATGACTTGTAAAACACATAGAGTGCAACAACGACCTGACAAGGTGGATAACCCAATTAATAAGATGTACATATTTTCAAGATGCTACCTAATTGCAACACTCTCCTAAAGTACCAATTAATACTAGTGTTGTAAACATGAAATTACTCCCTCCATTGGGGTTTTGTCCATCCACTAACAAAAGAATCACGAAATTCTTGAATTTAAGTAAAGTAACTACTGATCAATCACTTAGCCTTCACATGAGCTCCTTCATTCTCGAAATAGGCCTTCGCCCAGCTTTACAAATAAAGCCACCATCACGTCCATACAACAAAATGAGTGGAACCAGGGGAGG
>NC_057798.1:776508013-776546225 GCF_018294505.1 Triticum aestivum | reverse complement strand
CCGTAAAGAACAAATTATATTTGAAGTGAATAAAGTAACTCTAATTATTATTTTTGAAGTACAACTCCCTCCGTCCTTGTAAGAATTTATGGTTATAAACTTTTAATAGAGTACACGTTTGAGTTTTAGTACTAATGTATTTAGCAGTATTTAGATTTGATACTTGGAAATCATACATGTCAGTTTATATCGAAAAGTACCTCCACATCGTATAATTATTTGGATTTTTGTAATGCCTTTTAACAGAAAAAAAAATGGTCAAGTTTGTATTTTAGAGACCGTGCGGTGTCGAAAACGACAACTCTTAAGAGGACAAGAGGAGAGAGTCCGGATATATACACATGTACACCCTCCGTTCCTAAATATAAGTCTTTTTAGAGATTTCAACAAGTGACTACATACAAAGCAAAATGAATGAATCTATATTTTAAAATATGTCTACATACATTCGTATGTTGTAGTCCATTTGAAATGTCTAAAAAGACTTATATTTAGGAACAGAGGGAGTGTGATGTATGTAGAGAACACTAGTAAACCTGGATAATTAACAGGGTATACGAAGAAAAACATGTTTGTGATGCGGACACCGGCTGAACTCTTCGGACATGACTAATTAAATGAAAAGTGGGCTAGAATTTTTTTCCTACTGACCTTGGATAGAGAGGTTAGGATGTGGCGGCTCCACTGCTCATTGTCTTCAATCTTATAGGTGGTTATGACGACCTGCCCACCGAGGTGCATCAGCACGATCGGCGCCCATAACAGCTCCAAACTGTGGCTGCCACGCGCATAGCTGCAGCTCGGCCCATTCTTTTGGCGGCTGAAGAGCGTGGCGAGGGTGAAGATGGCCAGAGCGTCGCTGCCGATGTGCGCCAGCCGGAATGAAACTCGGAGCCATGGCGGGATATGGAACTTACGGACGCCGGCAAATAATACGAGGAAGTATTGGGCGCTGAGGCTGGCTAGGACAAGGATACGCAGCTCCCGCCCCTCCCACCACCATTGCGCCATCTCGATCTCTGTCTCTCTCTCTGCCCACCCACCTGCAGATCGCCTATAAAGAAGCAACCATCAGGAAATCATCATTCATTAAATAATCGTCAACAAGCATCCGTACACATTCGCAAAGAGAACAAGCATACGTCCACACTTTAGCATGATGGACTCGATTAAAGCAGCACGCCAAGAATAATACGCCATGATAAGTAGGGAGTTTTTTATTGTTAATCGCCATTAGTATCCGGTCATTAGACTTCAAAGTCGTAACTCTCTTGTGCCTGTGAGAACCCAATCCCACCAGCTCGTTACCAATGTTACTAGTCTGATGGATACCATAGAGCCAACAGCCTTTTTTTCTACCGTTTTGCTAAAGCACATCTAGATGTGTCCTAAGTATTACACATCTATGTCCTATGTTATTGATTTTACGCGAAGATTCGTGTGGGCATTTTATTTTATCTTTTTCTTTTTTGCTTCTATTTTGATTAAGTCACTTAGATGTGCAATAACTAGGCCACATCTAGATATGCCCTAGAAATGCCCTTTTTTCTATGTCTGCAGAAGTATACGTGCTACTATGATACTATTTATTAACCGTTAAAGACAGATACGATAAAAGACATAGCCAGGTTATAACCATGCCCCGGGCCAACCTCGTTGCTACAGTAATGAACACCTGCAAATAGCATTATTGTTTCTAGCTACATTAAACGAAGCATCAAGCTGCCACAGCCCAGGCCATGGCCCTTGTAGCTTGAGGCCTAGCTACGCCCCTAGATCCAAGGTTCCCCTCACCTTACCCCACCATGGAGCTGGAGGAGACGACAAGGCCGGTCAAAAAGATGGAGATTGTGTAGATTAAATCTCAGAGAGGAGGAGGAGAGGAGCTCAGGTTCATTCAACCAGCCTTACCTTAGGAGAACTGCCTACAGAGTGCAGCCATTCCTCGCACATTGCCCAGACCGCCTAGCTGATGATCTTCACCTTGGTGGCGGCAGCACTGCCAGCCAGCCTGATCTACAAAGACTTAAATTTAGGAACGGAGGGAGTACATAGTTGTGTTCCTCTCACTCACACTCACATATACTAGGTGCTGATGCTTGTCATCTCATCTCCTTATTACATGCACTGCATACTACTGTACATAGGTAGAGGCAACATGCACTGTAGCACCGGCTGAGGACGCTGTTGGTCTTCTTGTCTTTGCCGGCAGAGTCGTCGGTGTACTACGTACGCCGTGTCGGATGTCGTGCCATGTCCTAGCTCCTGGGTGCACGTAGTGGCCTTTCCTTCCTACCTTGTTCCTGGCGGCCATACATCTCCTGGATGAAACTTAATGACTGAAAACTGAATGACACCTCAGTCGGTCAGTTTCAGGTTCTCAAACTGAATGTGCAGTGAAGCTCTGGGCGTGAGAGTAGGTGTGTCGCTCAGTCTGGGCGTGAGAATGAAAAATCATCCATGGCCTTGGTTGGTTGGTACACTGTGGCAAAGCAGCGGACAGAGTTTTGTTGAATGATTTGAAGATCAAATTTTGGGCGCATAGAAAGAATAGATGAATGGCCAAGTAAGTTAACTCCCACCCTCTTCCTGTATATGCATGTATTCTTTCTTCCTTGTACAAATAAATGGAGTCAAAATCTACTGATGACTGAAAACTGGCAGGTCAATTTCAGGTTCTGAAACTGAAACTGAATGTTTTTCTTTCCGCTGCTGATTTGTTCAGTTTGGTAATCAAGGTGGTTTTGATGTAAGAAGGGCTTATCTTTTGCAGCTAGCTTTGTTTCAGTTTGGTCATTAGGGTGGTGTCGACGTAAGAAAAGGCTTCTCTTTTGCAGCTAGCTTTGTTTGTAAGTGTGTGTCTAGATGAACAATTTCATCCGTAATAATAAGACAGGAGCAATCGGCTGTCGTTATGCTGAAATAAGAATCTACTCCGGTATTTCGTAATCGTGTATTTATTTCTGCTCACCTGTATGAATATATTTGTTTGTTGTGGCCTGTTTATACTCAGCCGTACTGAAGTACTACCTCCATTCCAAAATATAAGACGTTTTGCTATACGTTGTGTTGCTCTCCCTCACATCACATACACTACATGTTGATGTTTTGTGAGGCTCTTTGAGCTGGAACAGGCATTCTCCTATAACATAACAAAGGCCCCAGCCTGATTGTCGATCAAACAAAGGATCAATTCAAGGTGCCTGGGATTCTTGCTGATCGAAGAAACAGAGCATCACGGACCACGTTTTTTGTTGTGATGCGGCAAGGCTATCTGGGGCATGTTCTGAATTTGCTTGGAATTCATTTTGGTTCTGCTGCTGAACTGGTTGACATGATGCATTAGTAGGTGCGGCGATGAGTTTGGACAACGTGAGAAGCAAAAAATCATGGTGTATTGACTCGCCAATAATCGAAGCTAGTTTGTGATGAATCAAAGGTTGGCATAATGAATTGACTCCCTGTTTGGACAGCAAAAAAAGCCCAAAGCCACAGACTGATCAAATCTGAAAGCAGTGGACAGATATTATCAAAGCTAGCTTTCAGTTCATTTGCAGTATGCTATGCACATGGATGGACAGACAGTATGTGCATGTGTGATGGCACTACCAGAAGCATTTTCATTTAGTTTTCTTGGTGAGCTCCTCATCTTTAGCTATTAATTAAATCATTTTATCTCCATCTGTAGCTGGAAATGCCTTATTGCCTGAAATGAATGCTGTCATTGCCATACAGTAGTTAAGTTTTGTTCCCTTCGATTGTTACGCAAGCTTTATTTCAGATTGTATAGATAAAGAAGTAGCGTTCTGGACAACATCATGATTCCGCAGCCTCCGTCGCAGCTGGGCCCCGCAAGTCAGTTAGACCTCACGCTCCATCCCAGTGGTTTGCAGCTAAGGAATTGGTCGGATACCAATGAGTGGGGTATGCTTATAAGTGAGCAGCATCGAAATGTAACTATAAATCACTCCTTTGAGGAGGGTATCGAATCGGTGAGCAAGGAAAGGAAGCTAATTCCTGAGAAAGAGAAACCTGTGTGCATCTGAGTAGCTAGTGGGATCGTAACAGAAAGAGATGTGGACCGACCATCCACTTGCACACGATGAACCCCCCATTCATCATTCTGGCTGTCGGAATCTCACCCTTGTTTTTGCAAATACCGTATCACTTCACCATGAGATTAGTGTTGTCCTGATATATCGTATTTTCAGTCCCATCAATTTATCTTCTGATGCCGTATCACTATTGCACTTCTTACTTCACTAATTCGTTATGTTCTGATGCAGGAATTCTTCGGTCTGAGCTTGGTGTAGGATATTCAAGAGCTGGTAGGAGTAGGAACCACATACCTTTCTCTGTTCGGAAGAAGCACAGCAAAGATGACATGACCTACAAAATATTCTCACGTTCGAAGCTAGATGACGCTTTGCTGGATCAGATCTTCAGGTAAGTGGTTGGATACAACTAAAAACTGAAGAGTTGCTGTTGTTGTCTGTGCAGGCAGGCAATGCACAGTGATGTACAACAGCGAAAGGGACGAGCTAGCATCAGGGTAGACTGGCGGTGGCCGCCCCACCCCACTACCAGGCCCTCGGAATTGTACTACGTAACTAAAATAGTGATCAGGGGCCCTGAAGTTTGTACTGTAGTAAGTTTTCTTTGAGTGTTGAAATTTTCCGTCAGGGATCCCTTGCAGGATGTGGGGTGTAGAAAAGACGCAAGGAAATATTGTGTAGAGAAGATTCGGGAAATATATATTGTGCACGTGCACATGCACTGTTTAATCAATAATACGATGAAGTGAAATACAGAAACGGAAGTGCATGATTCAGACACTGTATATGCACTGACGACACTATATATGTACTCCTTACAATATTGCAGACTGGCACTGGTAGGTTTTCAGACTCACAAGAGAAAATCCACCCAGGAATAGATTATGAATCACGAGTAAATACTCTTGTCTTGACTCCAATTGGAATAAAATAGCTGCAGCGGCATGCAGGTCTCAAGTTAAGGGCCATAAGCAAGTACTCTGACTCCGATTCCAAGCCCGCGTCATTCACTAGAAAGGGAAGCACATGTGTTAGAGAACATAGGTGGTGGTCACTAATAACAATTCATAAAGAAACGCTCTACAAGGGGGATTGCATTCTTCACCTAAAATATTTCCTGCAGATATGTTGAATCTTTTTCCAGTTTGGATGTCCAACTGTTTGACAAGACTCCATAAACCCATCGTCGCACTTCAGGAGCCAAAAATACGTAAGAGACTGTGGCAGCGTTGGAAGCGACCGGATATTCAAACATTTAATAATGATTACTGTTTCCAGAGAGCTGAGGTGCTCCATATTGCATGGCAAGGCGTTCCAGCTGCAGTGCATCAGATTGAGGCAACGAAGATGATTGAAAGCCTTCAGTGCAGGAGCAGGCCCTGGCTGGCTCCATCCAGAGAGACCAAGTTGTTGCAGCTTCTCTGGTCCGCCATTTTGCCTACCCACCATCCACTTTGGGTATACCAAACCATCGTAGTCACGGATGTCGAGTGTTACAAGCCCCACGGGAGGACAAAGGCCCTCAAGTACCTCTGCCGCAACTTTTGAACTTCCACCGAGTGATAGTGTTAGTTCTGTGAGCCGTTTCTTGGCAGCTAGATCGAATGCAAGAGCTTCCTCTCTGCTTTCAACACTTTGGAGACCATATATACTCAGTTCGCCGCTGAGCCTGTTTAGGTACCTCAACTGCTTTGCCTCATGTCCTTGTTCATGACTTACTTTGAATGCTGGGATTGTTTGGAGTGAGACAAGCCTACCGATGTTTGAAAATTGCAATCCAGGACCGCTGAATACATGCCGCAAGTTGATAAGATCACCACAGGAAAATACCAAATTCATGCAGACACCAAAATCTAGCAGCTGCATCTGGTAAAGCTGGTTTAGACTGCTTGGTAAAATTACTCTGCATCCAATATCTGTCCGGAAAGCAAGATATCGTAGATGTTTTAATTGGCTAATAGATTCTGGAACAGACAATATATTTGGTCTACAAATAAATCCATCCTTTTCCAGACATAAAGCTATTGCTAGTACCCGCAGTTTCGGCAGACTCTTGAGTATGTTCTTGATGACTATTTCCTCAACTGGTGTATCCCCTCCAACACTATAAATGATGAGTGTGTGTAAATTTTCCAATAAAAGAATCTTCCCTGTAATCAATGCTGCATCATAACTCTGAACAAAAAGATGACGAACGTCTCTGGGAACATCTCTTGCCCACCTTTCTCCTTTCTGGATCATGTTATTGTCAATTCTGAAGCAGTCACTTCCAGCTACTGCCCCTGCTAAATCATGCAGTAAATCATGAACTAAATAGTATTCCTTGCCATGATTGTACCAGTCCTTGCCTCCTGGTTGAAGAAATGATATCGACAATAGTTCATTAAATATTCCCAGACCAACATCTTCAGCATCAGCCCCTTCATCTGTGTTTCTTATGAACCCTTCTGCCATCCAGAGTCTAACTAATTCATCACGGTACAAGCGATGTCTCCTAGGAAAAATACTGCAGTAAGCAAAGCAACGCCTAGCCTGCTCACCTAGCTGATAGTAGCTCCACCACAGAGGTCCCGTCCATACCTTGAAAAGGTCTTGATCTCCGACTCTTCTCCAATGGTCAACATCTTGCTGTCGACGTAAATTTCCACCCACTGTTCTAGCTGCTAGAGGTGACCCCTTCAGCTTTTTTGCAATCTCAACCCCAATGTTCTGGAACATGCTTTGATCTTGGCCATCTTCGAGGGCATAATGCATGAACAGCTCAAAGAAGGCGGTATCATCAACCTCAGTTATCGGCATGGCAGTATATCTCACACCAGGACATAGATCCGGTAGTGCATATTTACTTCGAGTTGTCACTAGGATCTTGCTTTCTTTCTTTCCTTTCTTAAGTGGAGAAAGTAACTTTGGTAGCTCCTGGTTACCAACATCCGCATTGCACCAGACATCATCCAGTACCAGAAGGAATCGCTTTCCATCTAGCTTCCTCTCCAGTTCTTCTTCCAAGGCATTCAAGTTATGAAATTGAGGGCATGGAACCTTAGGATCTGAAGCTGCCTCATACAACTCCTTGAAGATGCCCCACACACTAAAATCCTGAGAGACATGAACCCACATAACAAGGTCGAAATGGTCTTCCTTGTTGTCTTGCTTGTCATTTTTCTCGTGGGCATAAACAAACTGTGCAAGGGTAGATTTCCCAGACCCGCTGACTCCATGTATGCCAATTACAGAAAAACATAGACCTTTGCTAGTGCTTGGATCAAGACCACCTTCCTTTTCATGAAGCATTGCTATGATCTTGTCACGATCATTATCTCGACCAAAAACTTTTTGCGGGGAAACTGCGGTAGTCGTAGGATTGACAACCATTTTGTGTCTTATATTGCCATCACTTATGCTTGACAAGTTAAGCTTCTCCAAAATCTGGTGTGCTTCATTTATAATGTTTTCTATCTTCTTTAGGCTCTTTACCAACTTCTTATTTGACATACGACTCTCCTGTGACACCAAATAGCAAGTGAAAAGTCTTTCAAAAAAATTGTACGTGACCATACAGATGAGAGCAATTTTTACATCGAACTATCCCCACGCTAAATGAAGAAATAAGTCAAGTGTTGTATAGGAAATCATCTAACCTCCAAGTTTTTCTAGATACACCAAGAAATCACTTGCCCTAAACCTAGTTCTCTACTGCTTGAGCTAGGAATCAGCTAGGAATCACCGAGGTATACTAATACCATCAGGCACACACACACACACACACACACGTGTGCACGCCCTCTATGGACTATATGAACATACTCATGAGCTAGAAATTTGCTGATTTCGGAGAGAGAATTTTGTGCCAAAAGGGTAATCTATCTAAGGGAATACATGTGAGCCAGAATCGAGGCCTACAGTATCAGCGCCAATATACAAGAGAAATAAATATTCTCTACTACTTGTATTGCAATTTTGTGCTACAAGATTAGCGTTTGAATTTCTCTAATTTTCCCTTGCGAAAGTTTCGATGTAGGTTTAGGCTACATCCAGTTTGGCATATCTATGTATCTTTGGTCGCAAAATACAGGATATGACCAAAGAAACATTGATATGCCAAAATTTCTAGTACCTTCAAACATATATATGGAACAACAAAAGCTGGACTGACAGAACACAAAACAAATGGAAGAAAGGAAAGTACCTTCTTCTTCAGACGATCCTTTTTAGGTAGAGACGAGCCACCGCCCGGCTGTAGTTTTCCAGTTTTGATCTGCTTCTCTAGACAGTGACACTCGACAGCATCCAAGATTTCTTCGGCTTCATAGAAAGCATATTTAAGCCGCTTGAACAGGTGCTCTAGACGAGGCCTGTATGGGCTCGTCTCGACAACTTCCATGACCCGTTCCAGCACCAAGATTTTTGGCTCAAGTTGTGCCAGCTTCTTTGCTGTGTCATATTCGAGGTAATCGAAGCCTTTGGCGAGGAGCTTGGAGATGGTGGCCGAGGCGACCCAACCAACCATGGCCACGCTCCATCCTACGGCAGCAATGGTAATTGGATCCATCACTACTGACAGATACAATTAGTTTTGAGAGAGTGGGGAGAAGGCTAGGCTGTAGATTCTAGATATAAATAGCTCAAGTTGCAATGAGCTAGTAAGAGGCAGCACTAGAAAGCAGCTAAAATAAGTATATGGCAAGTGTGCTATTACTTTGGTGAGTTAGAGTAAAGAAAGGGAAGGAGCTCAATTATTGACGCAAGGATAGGACTGTTTCAACTAAACACTGCCGTGTAACAACTCTGTTGGTTTTGACAATAAAGTTCAGGCAGGCTTAAGCCCACCGTTAACGCGTCAAAAAACTAAACACTGCCGTCTAGCTCGTAATTTAAGATTGTCCAATCATCTCCCAGTGGTACGAAGAGTTGATCCACAAGCAACAATCAACCGGTGTTTTGTTTCGTTGACAGGGACATCTGAACTGACAACTTGTGGTTTAACAAGCTTAATAACCTTGTAATCAATCAACATGCATAATATATACAGTACTTGGGTGTGCATCTACACGACTGACTCTGGGAAATCGACGCGCTTGTTAGTTGGTATAACGCGGCACGGCCTTATATATTATCATTGACGGCAAGGGAAACTGTTGACCACGCGGCCGCAAGACCCGTGAAATCTGCAACAATCAGCATAAACAACCCTATCCCAGCTGCCAATGACGAAAACAATGCTGAATTACTATCCCGGGAGCTCCTATAGGGAATTTCCTATTCGCCGTATTGCGGCAAGCTGTCGCGCCTTCGCACAGGGCGCAGCTCACCCTGGGCCGGCCCATTTGCAGTCGTTTCCCTTCTCGCGAGAAGCAAGGCTAGGGATCGAACCCAGTACCTTCTGTACATGTATAGGCCATGCTAACCAACCCGACTGACTGGTTCAGGATGACGAACAAACAACGCAAAACATAGAAAAACACATAGCAGCGACAAAACTTAAAACCAGTTCACGGAATTTCCAAAAAACTTTTGTTCCTTCTACTGGTTTTTTGGGGTTTTCTACAGTCTTTTTCCGTTCTTTCATTTTCTTTATTTCTTATATTTCCTGTTTAATTTAAAATATTGTTCAGAATTTTGAAAAAAACTCTTGTTGTCAAAATTTGTTCATATTTTTGAAATAATGTTCACATTGCCAAAATTTTGTTCGCAATTTCAAAAAATGTTCCTGTTTTCATACTTTTGGTTACAATTCAAAAAGATGTTCCAAATTTTGTTCACATTTTTAAAAATTTGATCGGAATTTACAAAAATGTTTGGAATTTCGAAATTTGTTCATCGTTTCAAAAAATGTTTTTGGAGTTTTGTTCATGTTCTAAAAAATGTTCGAATTTTTTTTTTCACATTTTTGAAAACTGTCCGCACTGTTAAAAAATGTTCACAATTTCCAAAGATAACCATGTAGAAAAGGCTGGGAGTTTCAAAAAAAAAATCCCATTTTTCAAAAAAAGTTCTCGGTTTTAAATTTTGTTTGTGTTCTGAAAAAATTTACGATTTTAGATTTTTTTCATTTTTCTAAAAAATGTTCTCAATTTAGAAATTTGTTCATTTTTTCAGAAAGTTTTTAGGTTCAAATTACGTGTTTTTTCAAATATTGTTCAGAATTTCAGTTTTCTGTTCTCCTTTGTCGAAATTTTCTGTTACAAATTTGTTCGTAATTTTGAAAAATGTTCTCGTTTGCAAATTTTGGATTTTATAGCAAACATTAAGTTTTATCGATGTCGTTGTTGTTTCTTGTAACGTTCCGCTGCTAATTTAGCACTGGATCTAGTTGGCCGCAGTGGCTAGCATAGCATGCGCTGGACCGCAAGGTCGACGGTTCAAATCCCAGCGCCAGTCCATTTCTTTTTTCCCATTTTAGCGTCTTGCTAATGGGCCGGACCAGGTTTGGCCACGCTTTTGCGAAACGTCGACATTTTGACGCAGCTAGCGTCACATAGGAGCTCCCGTCCTATAGGAAACTCTTTGCATAAAATTGTCCCGACGCACAGGGAGGCAGCCTGACTGGGCCGGCCCATACAGTTGTACGCTGGAAGGAAAAGAAAACAAAAAAGAGCGGCTTGCGCGATGGAAGGAATCCAACCAGCACCATCAGCTTGCACATGCGTACTCCCAACCACTCCAGCTGTCTACCGTTGCTTGTACCAGACCAACGCGCAACTAAAAATAACCGAGCACAACCGTCCAACCGGACTTGTCTACTGTATCAAACCGGAATTAGTTACTCTACTGAACATCTTTAAAAAAGGTGCACATTTTTTCTGAAAGTGTATATTTTGAAAAAGTGCAAAGATTTTTTGCATATCTGAAAAACATCGTAGACACGAACTTTTTTCGCATATGCAAAAAGAATTGAAACTGCAGAAAATGTTTTCGAAAAACGTGAACTACTTTTTGAAGTTTGTGATAAATTATGAAATTTCAAGCAAATTACGAAACCATGAACTTTTTTTGAATTTTTGAACAAATATTTGAAAAATGCAACATTTGATGAAATTACAAAAATATGAAACCACGAACATTTTTTGAATTTGAGAACGAATATTTGAAAGTGTAACTTCATGAAATATCTAACAAAAAAATTTGAAACCACAAACATGTTTTGAAATTCCTGAACACTTTTTCAAACGCGAACATTTTTTGAATTTTGGGCCAAATTTTGCAACTGCAGACATTTTTTACAATTCTAAAAGTATTTTCGAAATATGAATATTTTCTAAATTTGTGAACAAATTTTCAAATACATGAACATTGTTTGAATTTATGAAAATATTTTATAAAGTGGAACATATTTTAAAATCTGAACAAAATTGAATTTAAAAAAAGACAAATATGAACATGAAAAAGCAAAAAAGGCAAAATAAAAATGGAAATGGAAATGAAAAAGAAAAAAGAAACATCAAAAGGAAAAGAAAGAAACAAGAGAAAGAAAAATAAACAGGACAGAAAAACCAAAAACTAAAAAGAAACAGGAAAACTATGACATATTTTCAACTGAAAAGCTAAAACTATGTGCATGTATGATTGCACGGAGCTCCACTCTCACAACATGGATACACTATTGTACGGCAGGCAGCCACGGATCCCTTTGTGTTCCCCATGTCCGCCGCTAAACGGACTGTCGGGAGTCCCGAAGGCATATTTCTCCTCCCGTATGGTCGCGCCGCTCATCAGAGTAGCAAAGAGGGTGCTTCAGCGGGAGGGGAAGGGTGCTTCCGTCGAGCTCAGATGGGTGCCTAGGATGGTTTGAGATAAAGAAGAACCGGACAGGTCATAGGCGGTGGCCTTCTTGGGACCCAAGTGGCGGTGGCCTCCCGTGTTTCACTTCTCCTCGATGATGGCGGTGGGCGCGGACGTGTTGTCTGCCACCTCGTCGACATCCGCGCACCGGCTTCTTTCTCTGCTTGTATGGCGCGGCTGCGCGCGCGTTGACGGCGCATGGGACAGTCGCAGTCACTAGAGGCGCGGTACAACGCGGCATCGTTGACAGCAGCGGCGATGCCCGTGCAGCCATGCTCCGCGCCGTGTCAGCCTAGAGTAACTCGCCACTCCTGCGAGCTGGCTTGGAACGGGGAGTTGCTAAACCACGCGCCGGCTTGGGACGACAAGTTGTTTCGTCAGCTAGGCGAGGGAACTGGAGCAGCGAGCTGCCTCACTCGTATCCGCTGGGCTCGGCGGGCCACCCGGTCGGCTTCTATGTTGGAGAACTGCACTTCTTGCTCGTCGGATGCCAGCGAAAGAGTGAAGAAAGTAGTGGAAGGAGGAGATTGGGAGTGACGGAGTGGTGCGATTCTTGCCCTGCGTCTGGCCTTGTTTAAATAGAGGGCGGATGGGAGAAGCTTGCCCGGCGTTGCGTCTAATGCCGGCCCGCTCATGAATGGATGTGTCACCAGAGTAGGTTTCTCGGCTTCCACGCGGGTTTAATGTCGGCGTTTGAATGCGGCGAGGAGGCATATTCAGCTGGGCATGCAGAGGGAGGCGCCCTCGGCTGGCGCACCGCTTCAATGGCGGAGGCAGTGAGAGGTCGCGTCCGCCCTGAGCCGCCTTGAATAGAAACGGCACGCTCTACAACGGACTGAATACAGACGCAGCTGGCGACGTAGGGGAGGGTTTTTGATAGACTAGGGCGGTCAGAAGCAGGCATGACGGCGGTCTGCACTCTCGCAAACCTCATCCACGTCTATCTTCGGTTTGCGAGACAAAACACGTTCGGACCGTGTCACGGACCGATGAAGATCCGCATTGGATGGCGTCCGCGATTCGGACATCACGGTCCGAACAATTACAGGAGATTTGCGGGTCGGTGTTGAAGATGCTCGCATGCCACATCCCTGTTGACGACGCATGGGTACTTTCACTTGGACCAGACTCGGGCCAGGGCAGGGTTTGACACTTTGTCGCTGGTCACGACGTCTCGGGATAATAATCCAAAAAGGCGCGTATTGCACGGCGGTCTGTCCCAAGCTTGACGCTTGGCTCCCGAGATGCGTAGAAATATTTTTGAATGGGCCTGGGGCTTAGCCCAACGCATAGCCAGGGCCCAGGCCTCCTCTCCATCCTCACATTCTTGCATCTGGAAGAAGGTGCAAGCGTGGATGGAGAAATGCCTTTCAGCTGGCGGGAAAGAGGTTCTGATAAAATCTGTCGGTCAATCTATTCCCACGTATTCTATGTCATGCTTCAAACTGCCACGGGGCCTTTGCGAGCATATCAATGGTATTATCCGGAAGTTCTAGTGGGGAAGCAAGGGTGGTGAACGGAAAACTGCATGGGTTTCGTGGAAAACTATGTCCAAACCTAAGTTCATGGGGGGGGCTGGGTTTTAGGGATGTGGAGCTGTTTAATCTAGCTCTACTTGCTCGCCAAGCTTGGAGGTTATTGCAGGATCCGGAGTCGCTAAGTGCTCGTGTGCTGAGAGCCAGATATTACCCAGACTGTCACCTGCTGGATGCCACCTTGGGTACGGGCCCGTCTCAGGTTTGGCGATCCATCCTTGAAGGAAGAGACGTGCTAGCTCAAGGACTTATCAAACGCATCGGCTCTGAAGTGAATACGAATATATGGCTTGATAATTGGCTGCCGAGGGACTACAAGCTCAGACCAATATGCTCTCGGGTGGCAAATCCGCCAGTTTTAGTCTCGGACCTGATCGACTCCACAACTAGATCATGGAACAAGCAGCTGCTCTCTGAACTTTTCATCACTCCGGATGTCGAAGTCATTAATAATATACCACTAAGCACCCGGGTACAACATGATTTTTGGGCATGGCACTATGATAAGAAGGGAGTTTTCTCGGTTCGTTCTGCATACCGTATGATCTCTGCAATTAAGGCCCAGAGGGAGGACTGGCTTGATCATCGCCCGGGGCATTCTAATATAGCAGCCGACAGGAGTTCTTGGTCGCAATTATGGAAAGTATCGGTTCCCTCCAAAATCAGGGTTTTTGTTTGGAGATTAGCACATACCTCGATTCTGACGGGTTTTGTGCGACATGAGAGAAACATGGCAGAAACACCAGCTTGCTCGATCTGTGAGGCGGCTGAGGACACTTGGCATCATTCTCTGTTCAGCTGTTGCATGGCCAGGTGCGTATGGGCTTTGGGAGACGAAGAGCTCCTCGAGCATGTGATATCAAACCAGAACACCGATGCTCGTCTATGGCTATTCTGGCTTTTCGAATCAACAAGTCAGAATGATCTAACCCGTGTTCTGGTGACTATGTGGGCCATTTGGTGGGCGCGCCGGAAAGCAATTCACGAGAATGAGTTTCAAAGCCCTTTGTCAACCATGAGCTTTATAAAGCGTTTCTTGGAGGATCTGGACATAGTTCAAAACCAAAAAATGATACCAGCGCCGGCGCCGACTGTTAAGAGAGCACGCTCATGGTTGCCACCTGATGGTGTAGCGGTGAAGTTTAATTGTGATGGAGCTTTGTCCACTCTTGGCGATAGGGGAGCGGCGGATGTGATCTGTCGGGATAAGTCAGGAAAGTTCCTTGGAGCATCAGCACTTGTGTTCGAGGGATTGACCGACCCGGCGAGTTTGGAGGCGCACGCTTGCAGTGAGGCCCTTGCCCTTGCTCGCGACTTGAATGTGGAGGATCTGGTGATCGCGTCCGACTGCCTAGAAGTGGTTACAAATATCAACGTACATGCATCACCAGTGTATGCTCCAATTCTGCATGATATCCACATTAGTATGAACCTTTTCTCTTCAGTTAGTTTCCGTTTTGAGCGTAGAGAAAATAATTTCGAGGCCCACTCGGTTGCAAAAGGAGCTGCGTCTCTGCCGGTGGGTCGCCACGTGTGGCTAGGGATCCTTCCTGATATTGCTTGTATTCCGGATGTGATGATTTTTCAATAAAGTCCCTAGTTACCTTAAAAAAAGGCACAGCTCAGGTCTTCCCACCCCGACGGCCAGACCTAGCCACGCACGCCAGTTTCAGTGCGCCGATGCAGCCGCCGGCCGTCCCAGGTCCCTCCGCCGCTCGGGCCGCTTGCCTGCTCCGCCGCTCGCCCGGTGCCCTGGTCCACCCCTCCGCCACTGCCCTGATTTCCTGCTGGTCCGCCGCTCGCCTGCTCCGCTCTGCACGCCGGCTCTGCTCCGGCCTCTCCTGGTCACCGCCATGTCGTGTGCCGCGCAGGATTACTAATGGCTCTGCACATTTGCACAAGATTGGCACAATTGCTCCGGCTTCTCCTGATCCCCTTTATAGATAGAATAATTTTTTGTGCTAAGTAGTTCATATGTTGATCGGTGAATCGTGGATCAGTGGATGTGCGGTGCTAATTAGCTATAATGTGTGGGTTTGCTACTGCCGAGTACTGCTTATGGTTGCTGCTTGTCAAAAGTAAAACAAAACAAAACAAACAAACAAAAAAGCAAAAGGAAACCCCCCTCGGCCCAACTGGGCCACGGCCCAACTGGCTGGCCCACCGACCCATCCCCGCCCTGGCCTATATGGCCTGTCGTGCCCGAACCCTAGCCACGACCCCCACAATCCCCACCCCACTTTCCCCACTCGCTCTCTCCCTTCCCTCTTGATCTGGATCGGGGGAAACGCCGCCCCGATCCCGTTGCCCCCGAGCCCGACGACGCGGTCCGACACCGCTCCGCTGTCGCTGGGCTGCCCCGCCCCTCCACTCCGTCGCTGGAACACCATCACCGCCGCCTCGCTCCACCAATCCTCCCCGAACGACCTCCACGCGCCCGACACCGCCGTCCTCTCCGCTCGACGCCGTCGCCGGAGACCGCCCCGCCGAACGGCCTCCTCCCCCTCAACAGACTGCTTCCCCGCCTCCGACGCGTCATCCCCGTCCTCCTCCCCGCGCCCCACTGCCCATCCCTACAAACACCTCGTGAGCTCCCCTCCTCCTGTCTCCCTCGCGCACGCGCTCATGGCCACGACCACTTCCAGCGCACGCGCGCGCGTGGCCGCTCGGCCTCCTTCTGCCGGTGCTGGCCACATCTCTCCTGACCGCATCCCCCGCCGACCGCCGTTCCCGTCGCCGCCTCGCCGGCGCTGCTATGGCCTCATTGGTCCGTGCGCCCAGAACCCCTCCCTGCTCACGCGCGACGCCGCTGCTCGACGGTGCTCGTCCCGCGCATGTGTTCCACCACGCAGCCCCGCCTAGCCCTGCCGCGCCACTGCTCCGGCCGCGGCCAGGGCCGCCGTGCACCCGCCCCTTCGCCCATGGGTCGCAGCTCCCCTGCAGGCACGCGCCCGTTCGGGCGACCGCGCCCGTCAACGCTAACCCATCGCCCGCAAGGCCCCTCTGGGCCACCGACATGGGGGCCCTGCCCCAGGATGTTTATAAAAAATGAAATAAAAGAAATTAGAATAAACAAAAATGTTAATCAATCAATTAATTTATATTAAATTAATTAACTGCATTTCATTAACCTAATAATTAATTAACCTAATTAAGTACTGTTAATTAAATAGACAGTCAATGACAGGTAGGTCCCGCAGGTCAGTTTGACCCAGTCAACGCCCTGTTGACTGTTGACGTCATGCTGACGTCATGATGACATCAGCATACACTATTCTGGATAATGTTAGAATTAAATAGATAATAATTTAGAAAATGATTTAAAACTTTAAAAATTAATAGAAAATAAATCGTAGCTTGGATGGAAAAACATTGTACATGAAAGTTACTCAGAACGACGAGATGAATCCAGATACGTAGCCTGTTCGTCCGCCACACGTCCCTAGCATAGTGAACCTGCAACATTTCACCTCCGGTTCATCTATCCGAAAACGCGAAACACCGGGGATACTTTCCCGGATGTTTCCCCCTTTCGCCGGTACCACCTACTACCGCGTTAGGGCACACCTAACACCGCGTATTGCCATGTTACGCTTTGTGATGCATTGATTTCTCTGTTATTTATCGTGTTCGCCCTCCGTTACTTCTTTTCGGTAGACCCCGAGGCTGCCGGTGACCCCCAGTTCGACTAAGGTGTTGACGGCCCGTCCTACTTGCCACAACAACCAGGCAAGCCCTGTTGGAAATATGCCCTAGAGGCAATAATAAAATGATTATTATATTTCCTTGTTCATGATAATTTTCTATTGTTCATGCTATAATTGTGTTATCCGGAAACCGTAATACATGTGTGAATACATAGACCACAACATGTCCCTAGTGAGTCTCTAGTTGACTAGCTCATTGATCAATGGATGGTTACGGTTTCCTGACCATGGACATTTGATGTCATTGATAACGGGATCACATCATTGGGAGAATGATGTGATGGACAAGACCCAATCCTAAGCATAGCACAAGATCGTGTAGTTCGTCTGCTACAGCTTTTCTAATGTCAAGTATCATTTCCTTAGACCATGAGATCGTGCAACTCCCGGATACCGTAGGAGTGCTTTAGGTGTACCAAACGTCACAACGTAATTGGGTGGCTATAAAGGTACACTACAGGTATCTCTGAAAGTGTCTGTTGGGTTGGCACGGATCGAGACTGGGATTTGTCACTCCGTATGACGGAGAGGTATCTTTGGGACCACTCGGTAATGCATCATCATAATGATCTCAATGTGACCAAGTGGTTGGTCATGGGATCATGCATTACGGTATGAGTAAAGTGACTTGCCGGTAACGAGATTGAACGAGGTATTGGGATACCGACGATCGAATCTCGGGCAAGTAACGTACCGATTGACAAAGGGAATTGTATACGGGATTGATGGAATCCTCGACATCGTGGTTCATCCGATGAGATCATCGAGGAGCATGTGGGAGCCAACATGGGTATCCAGATCCCGCTATTGGTTATTGACCGGAGAGTCGTCTCGGTCATGTCTGCGTGTCTCCCGAACCCGTAGGGTCTACACACTTAAGGTTCGGTGACAATAGGGTTGTAGAGATATTAGTATGCGGTAACCCGAAAGTTGTTCGGAGTCCCGGATGAGATCCCAGACGTCACGAGGAGTTCCAGAATGGTTTGGAGGTAAAGATTTGTAAATAGGAAGTCTAGTTTCGGCAACCGGGAAAGTTTTGCGGGTCACCGGTATTGTGTCGGGACCACTGGAAGGGTCCCGGGAGTCCACCGGGTGGGGCCACCTATCTCAGAGGGCCCCATGGGCTGAAGTGGGAAGGGAACCAGCCCCTGGTGGGCTGGTGCGCCCCCATGGGCCTCCTCCTGCGCCTAGGGTTGGAAACCCTGGGGGTGGGGGCGCCCCACCTGACTTGAGGGGCAAGTCCCCCCTTGGCCGCCGCCCCCCCTTGAGATTGGATCTCTAGGGGGCCGCCCCCCCAGGACCCCTATATATAGAGGGGGCAGGGAGGGCTGCGCACCAAAGCCCCTGGCGCCTCCCTCTCCCCCCGTAACACCTCTCCCTCTCGCTGAGCTTGGCGAAGCCCTACCGAGATCCCCGCTGCTTCCACCACCACGCCGTCGTGCTGCTAGATCTCTGTCAACCTCTCCTTCCCCCTTGCTGGATCAAGAAGGAGGAGACGTCTTCCCCAACCGTACGTGTGTTGAACGCGGAGGTGCTGTCCGTTCGGCGCTTGGTCATCGGTGATTTGGATCACGACGAGTACGACTCCATCAACCCCGTTCTCTTGAACGCTTCCGCTCGTGATCTACAAGGGTATGTAGATGCACTCCTCTCTCTCTCGTTGCTAGATGACTCCATAGATTGATCTTGGTGATACGTAGAAATTTTTAATTTCTGCTATGATCCCCAACAAGCCCCCCCCCCCTTGATCACCAGATATCGCCTATTCTTCTCTCTACTGCTTGCACTAGAGTAATATAGCATGTTACTATTTCAATTGATCCTATTCTGTTGCATAGCCTGTCATTGTTGCTACAGTTGTTGATACCTTACCCGCAATCCTAAATGCTTAGTATAGGATGCTAGTTTATCATCATTGGCCCTACATTCTTGTCAGTCTGCCTTGCTGTACTGTTGGGCCGTGATCACTCGGGAGGTGATCACGGGTATATACTATACATATACTATATAGATGATGACTAAAGTCGGGTCAGCTTGTTGAGTACGCGCAAGTGATTCTGATGTGGGGGCTGGAAGGACAGGTGGCTCCATCCCGGTAGAGGTGGGCCTGGGTTCCCGACGCCCCCCCACTGTTACTATGTGGCGGAGCGACATGGCAGGTTGAGACCACCTAGGAGAGAGGTGGGCCTGGCCCTGGTCGGCGTCCGCGGTTACTTCAAAATAACACGCTTAACGAGATCTTGGTATTTGATCTGAGTCTGGCCACTTGCCTATACGCACTAACCAACTACGCGGGAAAGATATGGGCACTCGACGTCATGGTATCAGTCGAAGCCTTCCAGACGTCAGCGACTGAGTGGCGCGCGCCGGGTTGGATTGTGTAATGCAACTTCCTTTGTAATGGAGGTTGCTAGGTTTGCTCACCGTCCGCGTATGCAACGTGCAGGTGTGCAATGGGCGATGGGCCCAGACCCCTGCGCGCATAGGATTTAGGCCAGCGTGCCGACCTCTCTGTTGTGCCTAGGTGGGGCTGCGACGTGTTGATCTTTCGAGGCCGGGCATGACCCAGGAAAGTGTGTCAGGCTAAATGGGATCGAGCGTGTTGGGTTATGTGGTGCACCCCTGCAGGGAAGTTTATCTATTCAAATAGCCGTGTCCCTCGGTAAAAGGACGACCCGGAGTTGTACCTTAACCTTATGACAACTAGAACCGAATACTGAATAAAACACACCCAGACAAGTTCCATAGACAACCTGATGATCGCTTTTCCACAGGGCGACGAGGGGAGGATCGCTCTTTGCTCCCTCTTTTCCCCCTCTTTCCTTTTCTTCTCGGTTGCCGCAACTAGACGTTGGAGCCCAGGATCCAGACGTCACCGTTGACGACGACTCCTTCTACACTGGAGGTGCCTACTACTACATGCAGGCCGCTGACGATGACCAGGAGTAGTTAGGAGGATCCCAGGCAGGAGGCATGCGTCTCTTTCGATCTGTATCCCAGTTTGTGCTAGCCATCTTATGGCAACTTGTTTGACTTATGTCTGTACTCAGATATTGTTGCTTCCACTGACTTGTTTATGTCGAGCACTTGTATTCGAGCCCTCGAGGCCCCTGGCTTGTAATATGATATGCTTATATGTCTTGTTTTACTTTTAGAGTTGTGTTGTGATATCCCCCCCGTGAGTCCCTAATCTTGATTGTACACGTTTGTGTGCATGATTAGTGTACGATTGAATCAGGGGCATCACAGATTGGTACATACAATTTCTCCTACAATTTGGTACATAAAATTTCTCGTACAATTTCTCCTGCGGGATCTATGACCTGGTCAAGCAAAATCCCTCTATTTCGTCTTGAAGTGCTCGTATGCGGTCCGTTGGTAGGAGCTTATCCCGCATCTCCGACATCTTTGAAGAAAAAGATCAATATGAATATATTAGTTGTGTGTATATATATTAGATCATAATAAAAAGGATTGTGAGTTGTGTTTACGTACATCGAGATTTCTTTCACTTTTGCTGCTTTCTGTCATAAAGCGAATATTCTCACAAACGTAGAATGCACATAAATTGTTCCCCGACGCCAGCCTTATGCACTTTACGAGAATAGAATTCAATCAGATAATAATTAATCAAGCATTATAATATTATTGAAACTAGAATTAAAGAGATGCGCGGACGTAGCTAGTCACTGATACGTCTCCAACGTATCTATAATTTTTGATTGCTCCATGCTACTTTATCTACTGTTTTGGACTATATTGGGCTTTATTTTCCACTTTTATATTATTTTTGGGACTAACCTATTAACCGGAGGCCCAACCCAGAATTACTGTTTTTTGCCTATTTCAGTGTTTCGAAGAAACAGAATATCAAACAGAGTCCAAACGGAATGAAACCTTCGGGAACGTGATTTTCTCATCGAACGTGATCCAGGGGACTTGGATCCTACTCCAAGGAACAAAAGAGGCGGTCACGAGGGTGGGGGGCGCCGCCCCCCTAGGGCGCACCCCCCTGCCTCGTGGGCCCCCTGTTGCTCCATCGATGTACTCCTTCCTCCTATATATACCTATGTACCCCCAAACGATCAGAACAGGAGCCAAAAACCTAATTCCACCGCCGCAACTTCCTGTATCCACGAGATCCCATCTTGGGGCATGTTCTAGAGCTCCGCCGGAGGGGGCATCCACCACGGATGGCTTCTACATCATCACCATAGCCCCTCTGATGAAGTGTGAGTAGTTTACTTCAGACCTTCGGGTCCATAGCTAGTAGCTAGATGGCTTCTTCTTTCTTTTTGGATCTCAACACAATGTTCTCCCCCTCTCTCGTGGAGATCTATTCGATGTAATCTTCTTTTTGCGGTATGTTTGTTGAGACCGATGAATTGTGGGTTTATGATCCAAATTATCTATGAATAATATTTGAATCTTCTCTGAATTCTTTTATGTATGATTGGTTATCTTTGCAAGTCTCTTCGAATTATCCGTTTGGTTTGGCCAACTAGATTGGTAGTTCTTGCAATGGGAGAAGTGCTTAGCTTTGGGTTCGATCTTGTGGTGTCCTTACCCAGTGACAGAAAGGGTTGCAAGGCACGTATTGTATTGTTGCCATCGAGGATAACAAGATGTTTTTTTACCATATTGCATGAATTTATCCCTCTACATCATGTCATCTTGCTTAAGGCGTTACTCTGTTTTTAACTTAATACTCTAGATGCATGCTGGATAGCGGTCGATGAGTGGAGTAATAGTAGTAGATGCAAAATCGTTTCGGTATACTTGTCTCGGACGTGATGCCTATATACATTATCATACCTAGATATACTCATAATTATGCTCAATTCTGTCAATTGCTCAACAGTAATTTGTTCACCCACCGTAGAATACTTATGCTCTTGAGAGAAGCCACTAGTGAAACCTATGGCCCCCGGGTCTATTCTCATCATATCAATCTCCATCACTTTATTACTTGCTTTGTTTTTACTTTGCTTTTTACTTTTCACTTTGCATCTCTATACCAGAAATACCAAAAATAGTATTTATCATCTCTATCAGATCTCACTCTCGTAAGTGACCGTGAAGGGATTGACAACCCCTAATCGCATTGGTTGCGAGGAGCTATTGTTTTGTGTAGGTACGAGGGACTTGTGCATGGCCTCCTACTGGATTGATACCTTGATTCTCAAAAACTGAGGGAAATACTTACGCTACTTTGCTGCATCATCCTCTCCTCTTCGGGGAAATCCAACACAGTGCTCAAGAGGTAGCAAGAAGAATTTCTGGCGCCGTTGCCGGGGAGGCTCACGCAAGAGCAAGTCAAGCACCATACCAAGTACCCATCACAATCCCTATCTCCTGCATTACATTATTTTCCATTTGCCTCTCGTTTTCCTCTCCCCCACTTCACCCTTGTCGTTTTATTCGCCCTTTCTTTGCCTTCTTCCTGTATGTATTTTTGTTTGTGTTTCCATGTGCCTTCTATTTGCTTGCATCTTTGCTTGCTAAAAATCTATTGATATGGATCCACTTAAAGTGTTCTACTTGGATCATCTTTGATCCTTATGCGCTCGTGCTGAAACCCCAACTAGCCTAGTTGATGGGAAATCTTTAGTTGAGCATGCTCATTATGTGCATCACCGTTTGTCTGAAAAAGGGAGACTCTTATGGAGTCAAATAAACAGATTGCTGTGTTATGCTTGGAATCTTTGTGAAATTTATGATTTTACTTGTTGCTCTAAAAACTCTAAAAAACACCTTTCTTACCTATGTGAGTTTAATGAAAATGAAATCTTATCTTCTTATGCAAAGGGGGTTTATAGTTACTATGATATCGAACAAATTGAAGAATTTGTTGCTTTTAAGGGTGCTTATGAAGTTGCTTCATTGATTGAAAAGTATGATATTACTCTCTACGAATCTGAAAATTTTGACATACTTAAATATTGCTATAAAAACTATGCTCATAATGTCTATGTCAAAGAATTTATTGACAGAATGACCGTTGCTTTGGAAGGAAATAATGATATGCATGAATCTATAAATAATGATGATTCCGATGATTTTATTGAAATATCCCTTGATGAACATGATGCTTGCTATTCTTGTGGCCATGATGCCAATATTTATGAAGATGAATTTGCTATAGTTCCTTATGTTAAATATGAGATCATTGCTATTGCACCCATACTTGGTAGTTCCTTCGATATAAAGCATGATTGCAATGATTTTACTATAAATTCTCTTGATGACAATCATGCTAATAATATGCAAAACCCTAAGCTTGGGGATGCTAGTTTTGCTATGTCTACTACTTGTTGCAATGATCATGATTGGGGTGATTCTTCTTTTGATCTTGAAAATTTATTTAAGCCCCGTGATGAATATGAGATTGACAATAGTGTTTGCAATAATATTGAAAGTGGGTTTGGAAGAGTGTCAACTTTAGATCCCACATATTTGGAGAATATTCAATCTTATGAATTTTTTGATAAAAGTGGGCTTGGAGAAATCATGACTTTAGTTAATGATAATCCCCCTATTTTGGAAGAGTGTCAAGTTCGCATGCATGTTGGTCGTGTTGAGAATATGTTATGTGATAGCTATATTGTTGAATTTTCTTATGATCCTACATGTAATTATTATGAGAGAGGAAAATACGGTTATAGAAATTTTCATGTTACTAAATTACCTCTCGTTATGTTGAGATTGTTATTGTTCCTTTCCGCTTCCTTGCATATGCTAGTTTTTGCTTGCTATGATAATTTGTTTTTCTATAAGATGCCTATTCATAGGAAGTATGTTAGACTTAGATGTGTTTGCCACATGTTTTATGATGCTCTCTTTGTGCCTCAATTCTTGTCTTTCTTGTGAGCATCATTGAAATCTCAATGCCTAGCTAAAAAGGCTTTAAAGAAAAGCGCTTGTTGGGAGGCAACCCAATATTTTTCCTTGCTGCTTAGTAATAAATAATCCATCTAGCCTCTGTTTAGATGTGGTTTTATGTTTTAATTAGTGTTTGTGCCAAGCTAGACCTATTGGATCTTCTTGGATGATAGTTATTTGATCTTGCTGTAATTTCCAGAAACTTTGCGCTCAGTGCCTGAATTATTAAAAATAACCAGAACGTGATACAATACTGATTCCAATTGATGCTGATCAATAAACAAATTGTCTAGGTCTTCTAATTTTGGTAGATTTTTTGGAGTTCCATAAGTTTGCGTTACTTACAGATTACTACAGACTGTTCTGTTTTTCACAGATTGTGTTTTTCGTGTGTTGTTTGCTTATTTTGATGAATCTATGGCTAGTAAAATAGTTTATAATCCATAGAGAAGTTAGAATACAGTAGGTTTAACACCAATATAAATAAAGAATGAGTTCATTACAGTATCTTAAAGTAGTCTTTTGTTTTCTTTCTCTAACGGAGCTCACGAGATTTCTATTGAGTTTTGTGTTGTGAAGTTTTCAAGTTTTGGGTGAATTCTTTTGATGGATTATGGAACAAGGAGTGGCAAGAGACTAAGCTTGGGGATGCCCATGGCACCCCCAAGATAATCCAAGGACACCAAAAATTCAAAGCTTGGGGATGCCCCGGTAGGCATCCCCTCTTTCGTCTACTTCCATCGGTAATTTACTTGGAGCTATATTTTTATTCACCACATGATATGTGTTTTGCTTGGAGCATCTTGTATCATTTGCGTCTTTGCTTGTTAGTCTACCACAATCATCCTTGCTGTACACAACTTTTGAGAGAGCCATACATAAATTGGAATTTGCTAGAATACTCTATGTGCTTCACTTATATCTTTTGAGCTTGATAGTTTTGCTCATAGTGCTTCACTTATATCTTTTGAGCGTGATAATTTTTGTTCTAGTGCTTCACTTAGATTTTTTAGAGCACGGTGGTGGATTTGTTTTAAAGAAACTATTGATCTCTCATGCTTCACTTAGATTATTTTGAGAGTCGTTAATAGCATGGTAATTTGCTTAATATTAATATACTTGGTATTCAAGTTATGTGAAACTTTCTTTTGAGTGCATTGAATACTAAGAAAAGTTTGATTCTTGATAATTGTTTTGAGACATGGAGATGATAATATCAAAGTCGTGCTAGTTGAGTAGTTGTGAATTTAAAGAATGCTTGTGTTGAAGTTAGCAAGTCCCGTAGCATGCACATATGGTTAAAGTTGTGTAACAAATTTGAAACATGAAGTGTACCTGGCTTGTGCATCCTTATGAGTGGCGGTCGGGGACGAGCAATGGCCTTTTCCTACCAATCTATCCCCCTAGGAGCATGCGCGTAGTACTTGATTTTTGATGACTTCCAAATTTTTGCAATAAGTATATGAGTTCTTTTGACTAATGTTGAGTCCATGGATTATACGCACTTTTACCTTTCCGCCTCTGCTAGCCTCTTCGGTACCGTGCATTGCCCTTTCTCACCTTGAGAGTTGGTGCAAACTTCACCGGTGCATCCAAACCCCATGATATGATACGCTCTATCACACATAAACCTCCTTATATCTTCCTCAAAACAGCCACCATACCTACCTATTATGGCATTTCCATAGCCATTCCGAGATAAATTGCCATGCAACTTTCCACCGTTCCATTCATCATCATCATGACATACTTTACTTTTGTCATATTGCCATTGCATGATCATGTAGTTGACATTGTATTTGTGGCAAAGCCACCATGCATTATTTTTCATACATGTCACTCTTGATTCATTGCACCATCCCGGTACACAGCCGGAGGCATTCATATAGAGTCATATCTTGTTCTAGTTTCAAGTTGTAATCCTTATGTTGTAATCAATAGAAGTGTGATGATCATCATTATTAGAGCATTGCCCAAAAAAAAGAGAAAGGCCAAAAAAAAGAAAGGCCCAAAAAAAGAGAAAATAAATAAAAAGGGCAATGTTACTATCTCTTTTTCCACACTTGTGCTTCAAAGTAGCACCTTGTTCTTCATGTAGTGAGTCTCATATATATTGTGCTTCAAAGTAGCACCATGTTTTTCATATAGTGAGTCTCATAAGTTGTATTTTTATACTAGTGGGAATTTTTCATTATAGAACTTGGCTTGTATATTCCTACGATGGGCTTCCTCAAATGCCCTAGGTCTTCATGAGCAAGCAAGTTGGATGCACACCCACTAGTTTTCTTTTGTTGAGCATTCATAGCTCTAGTGCATCCGTTGCATGGCAATCTCTACTCCTCATGCTGACATCAATTGATGGGCATCTTCATAGCCCGTTGATTATCCTTGTCAATGTGAGACTTTCTCCTTTTTGTCTTCTTCACACAATCCCCATCATCATATTCTATTCCACCCATAGTGCTATATCCATGGCTCACGCTCATGTATTGCGTGAAGGTTGAAAAAGTTTGAGATTATTTAAGTATGAAACAATTGCTTGGCTTGTCATCGGGGGTATAGAAGTTGGGAACATCTTTGTGTGACAAAAATGAAGCATAACCTAACTATATGATTTTGTAGGGATGAACTTTCTTTTGCCATGTTATTTTGAGAAGACATGATTACTTTGATTAGTATGCTTGATGTATTATTATTTTTATGTCAATATGAACTTTTGTCTTGAATCTTTCGGATCTGAATATTCATACCACAATTAAGAAGATTTACATTATGCCAAAGTATCACTCCGCATCAAAAAATCTCTTTTTATCATTTACCTACTCGAGGACGAGTAGGAATTAAGCTTGGGGATGCCTGATACGTCTCCAAAGTATCTATAATTTTTGATTGCTCCATGATACTTTATCTACTGTTTTGGACTGTATTGGGCTTTATTTTCCACTTTTATATATTTTTGGGACTAACCTATTAACTGGAGGCCCAGCCCAGAATTGCTGTTTTTTTGCCTATTTCAGTGTTTCGAAGAAACAGAATATCAAATGGAATGAAACCTTCGGGAACGTGATTTTCTCACCGAACGTGATCCAGGGGACTTGGACCCTACTCCAAGGAACAAAAGAGGCGGTCACGAGGGTGGGGGGCGCCCCCCCTACTCCAAGGAAGACCGATCCGTCGCACTTTGCATTTGTTATGGCATTATGCGAAATAAATCTTTAAAGATTTTACAACCTCTCGAACAGCTGATCGGCTCTTGCTGTATCATGACAGCCAGTTTTCGGCTTTCTCTATTGAGGTGCTCGTCCGGAAGAACCTGGACACAATCGCAGTAGTTCTTCCAGCGCTACCTTAGCCGATGGAGCGGAACGTAAGTTACCAAAACATGGGAGCCGGGCAAACCCAACTAATGACCCAAGACATGATTCAGAGCTGATGCATATAGTGCTATAAGTTCGGGGTGCCGAGCGACCGAGAAGGTGGCCGGACTTTGTTGCCATATTATGAGTACTGTGAAGCCCCTGGCATCGTGGGGCATGACAGTATGTGCGGGTGCCGTTATGACGAAAGAGCGTCAATGAAGAACGACGGCCGGTAAGTGTTATTTAAGTCTACGTATTGTAGTAGAGTGACATGTCTATGTAGTACTATTTATGCTTATGAAAAGAGGTGTGCTGGCGGAACCTGTTGTGGCCGGATTGGAGGAGGCTGTGTGTGGATCTGGAGTGTATCCGGACTGTCTCCTTGGGGGGTACTTATGTGTTTCCGCCTTGCTCGTCCGAGCTGATTCCATGTCGCCAGTCCTGTTCTGCGCAAAAGTCAGTCTGTAAAGACAAATTCTTGGAGGTAGTTATATGTCATATGGTGGTTGAACCGCGGGTGCCCAATCGGAGCCTGGTCGAGCCAAGATATCCTGCTGTAAAGTAGCTCGGACTCCTCAGTTGGTGTTCGGTTGGTTGGCTGCCGAATCGATATTCGATAAACGGGCACAACTCGCTATCCCAGCGGCGGTATAATTTCCACTCTAAGGGTGGAGTTCAGCCTTGCCCATAATTGTGACTATGTCACGTGGGTTTAGCCTGATGTTGTACCCCGTTGAGTCTAGTCAACGCGGTTTGTCCCGATAGTATATGGTAGTTACTGTATAAGGGGACAATGCCGAAGACTTATTCTTCGGCATGGTATTTGTTTGGTTATCCGAAGACAACCTCCAGGGTGGTGGGCCTATAAAACTTGGCCTTTACACCTGGGACGACATCTGTTAGAAGATGTTATTAATGGGTTTGATCCTCGAGCGGTGAATACCTATCTGGCAAACTTTGTCCTGGCGCAGCGAGTTTGGGCTGCTGTTTATGCCCCTAGGGGCTCATGTGAGATGAAACCCATGAACTATTGGGTCAATGGTAAGTGCAATTAAATTGCTATGGTTGATATTGTCCGGACGATCGATGTGATCGGATATGGTCGGCCGTATTTTGTACTGCGGAGGATCTTCCTTTGACCTCGCCATGTTTGGTGGTCTGCTTGTTGTTTGAGACTTTATTTCATTGTTTCCGGCGCACGACCGACCATTTTGTTTTGAGGATCCGGCATTCTATATTGGTATGCTTGGCCGCCATTCTACGGGTACCGTGAATTTGACATGGTTGGTCGAGTATGCTGCTCGGGCCGAATGGGCCTGAGCTGTCCTTTTTCCGCTGACCGGACTGGCGGTCACGGAATTCGGCACCGACTCCCTTGTCTTGGTCGTCATCATTATTTTTGTGACGCTTATGTCTGTTGCATCAAGGTTTATGGATGCTGCCTCTCGTTTCCTGCGTATTGCCCCGGACCGTGGTGTATTATCGTCAGGGTGTGGGCTTTGAGGCCTCCTTCTTAGGTTGAGGTGGCGAATTGTGCTTTGTGTACCCTTTGGCGGGGCGGTCGAGTCCGTATTTCTCGGTTGCCAGGACCTTGGTCCATCTGTCTGTGAGCAAATCTTGGTCAGCTTTGAGCTGCTCTTGCTTCTTTTTCAGGCTTTTTGCCGTGGCCATAAGCCGGCGCTTGAAGCATTCCTGCTCTACGGGTTCCTCAAGCACGCCGAATTCGTCGTCACCGAGGCTAATCTCGTCTTCGGAGGGGTCATGTAGTTGTCCTCCTCCGGGTATCCATCCGTCGCCTGTTCGTCTGGGCTAAGCTGCCCGTCTTCCTGTTCGGCCTGCTCGAAGGCGGGCTGATCGGGGTTGTATTCATCTTCGGCACCATCCGGATTGTTTTCGTCTCCTATGCCGGTATTGCTGTGGCGGGGCTTGGAACGGTGCCAATGATGCCCATGCTTTGCTTTCTTCCTTGAGGGGTTATCCTCCGTTGCCTCGTCGCCATTGGTTTCTTTCGGAGTGTCCACCATATATATATATATATATATATATATATATATATATATATATATATATATCATATGAGGAGGTGGCTGTCCAGTGCCCCGTGGGCAGTGGTTCCTGTTCTTCTCCTACATCGTCATCTACACCGTCGATGTCTTCAAAGTCGAAGTCAAGCACGTCGGTCAAATCATCGATCGTGGCAATAAAGTGGGTGGTGGGTGGGCAACAAATTCCCTCATCGCCTGCTTCCCACTCGAGCCGGACATAGTTCGGCCAAGAGTCTCCTGACAAAGAGAGAGACTTTAACGAGTTCAGCATGTCGCCAAAGGGGGAGTGCTGGAAGATATCCGCAGCGGTGAACTCCATTACCAGAGCCCAACCAGATTCGGCGGGCTCGGGGATGCGCGGACTGGAACCTATAGCCGGACACGAGTCCGGGGGTCCGGTGTCACAGGCTTCCTTGGGGATGAAGCCGGTGCTCGGCTCTACTGATACGTCTCCGTCGTATCTACTTTTCCAAACACTTTTGCCCTTGTTTTGGACACTAACTTGTATGATTTGAATTTAGATCTGAACCTATTATGTTTTCATGAATATATGTGTGTTCTTGATCCTATCTTGCAAGTCTATAGTCACCTATTATGTGTTATGATCCGACAACCCCGAAGTGACAATAATCGGGATACTTCTCGGTGATGACCATAGTTTGAGGAGTTCATGTATTCACTATGTGCTAATGCTTTATTCCGGTTCTCTATTAAAAGGAGGCCTTAATATCCCTTAGTTTCCAATAGGACCCCGCGGCCATGGGAGGGTAGGACAAAATATGTCATGCAAGTTCTTTTCCATAAGCATGTATGACTATATTCGGAATACATGCCTACATTACATTGATGAATTGGAGCTAGTTCTGTGTCACCCTATGTTATGACTGTTACATGACGAACCGCATCTGGCATAATTATCCATCACTGATCCGATGCCTACGAGTTTTCCATATACCGGTTCTCGCTTATTTACTTTTCCGTTGCTACTATTACAATCACTACAAAATACCAAAAACATTACTTTTGCTGTCTTTACTTTTGTTATCGTTACCACCACTATCATATTACTTTGCTATTAAACACTTTGCTGCAGATACTAAGTTTCCATGTGTGGTTGAATTGACAACTCAGCTGCTAATACTTGAGAATATTCTTTGGCTCCCCTTGTGTCGAATCAACAAATTTGGGTTGAATACTCTACCCTCGAAAGCTGTTGTGATCCCCTATACTTGTGGGTTATCAAGACTAATTTCTGGCGCCGTTGCCGGGGAGCATAGCTCTATTCTTTGAGTCACTTAGGATTTATATCTGCTGGACACTATGAAGAACTTGAAAGACGCTAAGACAAAAATTTATCCCTCAACTACGAGGGGAGGTAAGGAACTGCCATCTAGCTCTGCACTTGATTCACCTTCTGTTATGAGTAAGCTAGCGACACCTAAACCTGCTTCTGCTATTCGTTCCGATATGTCGCATGTTATTGATGATGCCACTTCTGCTATGCATGATACTTATGATGAAACTACTTCTATGCTTGATACTACTGTTCCCCTTGGTGAATTTCTAGATGAACAAATTGCTAGGGCTGGAGAGAAAGAAATTATTGAATCTGAATACGATGATGAAAGTGATGATGAAAATATGCCTGGTATTCCTGAGGGTTATGTTTTTGATATGGAATCTTATGCAGCTATTTTTGCTTGCAAAGATAGATATGAGCTCAAAAGGTTATTAGTTAAATGGAACAAAGAATCTCTTAGATACAGAATGAAACCTGACCCTGCTTTTGCTACTTCACCTATTTGTGTTCCCGATAAGGATTATGAATTTTCTATTGATCCAGATATAGGTTGAATCTGATCCTTTTTACGACTATGAAACTGAAACAGTTGTGGCACATCTTACTAAGTTAAATGATATAGCTGCCCTGTTTACTAATGATGAGAGATCGCACTACTTTTATATACTCAAAAATTTTCCGTTCTCATTAAAGGGTTATGCTAAGATATGGTTTAATTCTCTTGATCCTGGTTGTGTGCGTAGTCCCCAGGATATGATTTATTACTTCTCTGCTAAATATTTCCCTGCTCATAAGAAACAAGCTGCTTTGAGGGAAATATACAACTTCGTGCAAATTAAAGAAGAGAGTCTCCCACAAGCTTGGGGGAGGCTTCTCAAGTTACTTAATGCTTTGCCTGATCATCCGCTTAAGAAACCTGAAATACTTGATATCTTTCATAATGGACTAACCGATGCTTCCAGAGATTACCTGGATAGTTGTGCTGGTTCTCTTTTCAGGGAAAGAACGCCGGATGAAGCTGAAATTCTATTGAATAATATGTTGACAGATGAAAATAATTGGGCACCTCCTGAGCCAACTCCTGAGCTAGCTTCTGCTACAATTACTGAGCCTATCCCTAAACCAACTCCGAAGAAGAGAGGTGTTCTATTTCTCAGTCCTGAAGATATGTAAGAGGCAAAGAAATCTATGAAAGAAAAGGGTATTAAAGATGAAGATGTTAAGAATTTACCTCCTATTGAAGAAATACATGGTCTTAATCTACCGCCTGTTGAAGAAACTTATGATATTGATCCATTACGTATTGAAGAACCTCCTGATCCCGATAATCCGACACAGGTAGTAAAGGTAAATTCTCTCTATAGATTTGATGAAGGTGATATTCCTCACTATAAGTCTGCTAGACAATGCTTGGATGAGTTTGATAATTTTATTGTCAAACAAGAAAACTTTAATGCTTATTTTGGTAGACAATTGAAATATGATTCCAATATGATTAAACACTCGGATGATTTTATGGCTAATATTAGAGGTGAACTTAAACTTGTTAGCAAACATGCTTCTATGGTTACCACTCAAGTAGAACAAGTACTTAAGGCTCAGAAAGAAGTGCTTGATGAAATGAATAGTAAGAAAAATGATTATGCTGTTAGAGTGGCTACTAGAACTGGTAGAATGACTCAGGAACCTTTGTATCCTGAAGGACACCCTAAGAGAATCGAGCAAGATTCTCAGAGAAATAATATTGATGTACCTAGTTCTTCTAAAAGGAAGAAAAAGAAAAATGATAGCACTTTGCAAACTTCTAGTGAACCTATTGCTGAACCACCTGAGAATCCAAATGATATCTCTATGTCTGATGCTGAAACACAATCTGGTAATGAACATGAACCTAGTGAAAATGTTAATGATGATGTTCATGATGATGCTCAACCTAGTAATGATAATGATGTAGAAGTTGAACCTGCTGTTGATCTTGATAACCCACAATCAAAGAATCAACGTTATGATAAAAGAGACTTCGTTGCTAGGAAACATGGTAAAGAAAGGGAACCATGGGTTCAGAAACCCATGCCTTTTCCTCTGAAACCATCCAAGAAAAAGGATGATGAGGATTTTGAGCGCTTTGCTGAAATGATTAGACCCATCTTTTTGCGTATGCGATTGACTGATATGCTCAAAATGAATCCTTATGCTAAATATATGAAAGATATTGTTACAAATAAAAGAAAGATACCGGAAGCTGAAATTTCCACCATGCTTGCTAATTATACTTTTAAGGGTGGAATACCAAAGAAACTTGGAGATCCAGGAGTACCTACTATACCATGCTCCATTAAGAGAAATTATGTTAAAACTGCTTTATGTGATCTTGGAGCTGGTGTTAGTGTTATGCCTCTCTCTTTATATCATAGACTTGACTTGAATAAGTTGACACCTACTGAAATATCTTTGCAAATGGCTGATAAATCAACTACTATACCTGTCGGTATTTGTGAGGATGTGCCTGTTGTGGTTGCAAACGTTACTATTTTAACGGACTTTGTTATTCTTGATATTCCCGAGGATGATAGTATGTCTATTATTCTTGGAAGACCTTTCCTTAATACTGCAGGGGCTGTTATTGATTGCAACAAAGGAAATGTCACTTTTCATGTTAATGGTAATGAGCATATGGTACACTTTCCGAGGAAACAACCTCAAGTTCATAGTATCAACTCTATTGGAAAAATTCCATCGATTATATTTGGAGGTTTTGAATTTCCTCTCCCTACTGTCAAGAAGAAATATGATATACTTATTATTGGGGATGTCCATATCCCCATTGAGGTAACATAGTGTTATTAGAAATTTCTCCGGTTCCATGTTAATCGGAATGAGTTTGTTAACAAGACTTGATCAACCTTGTTAGTGGATTCCTTTTGATGAGCATGAGATGGATGAAACTAGAAGCACAACCTTCTGTACCCTCCTTATATTTTCTGTTATTTAGTAGAAATAAAGTAAAATAGTATTTTTCTGTCTATTTCCTGATTTATCCGTGCAATATAAAAATATCCCGAAAATAAAAGTCCTCAGAATGACATGCCAATTTAATATGATTTTTTTGGGAATATTTGAGGATTTTTAGTGCAAAAATTACCGCGGGGGGAGCTGCCACCTGGCCACGAGGGTGGAGGGCGCGCCCTACCCCCCTGGGCGCACCCCCCTGCCTCGTGGGCCCATGGTGGCCCTCCTCCACTTATCCCTGCACCCATCTTCTTCCTCTACTTCACACAAACCCGAAAAACCATCTCAAGCACGAGTTCCAGCCACTTTTGCTGTGATTTTCGATCTCCTTGCTCAAAGCACCTCTCGTAAAACTACTTGGGGAGATTGTTCCTTGGTATGTGACTCCTCCATTGGTCCAATTAGTTTTTGTTCTAGTGCTTTATTCTTTGCAAATTTGTGCTGCATAAGTGACCATGTTCTTGAGCTTGCATGTCAAATTTATATGGTTCCAAGTAGTTCTAATGCTTGATATAGGCTCTAGGCACTTGTAGGAGTAGTTGCTATCAATTTTATTGAAGTTGGTTCACTTTTATTTGAAGTTACTAAAAATTTCAGAAATTTTTCAGAGAAAACAATATGTTTAGGAAGATGTTCCAAGGTGGTTCTTCAAGGAAGCAAGTTCCCAGGCTTGCAATGCATGATGCTGACGAGGAACCACCAAGAGACGCTCTTGTGAGGCCCTGTGAATGGCCTTCGGAAAATTTTATGGATCAAGCAATTCAACGCATATATGCGCAATGCCGGTCTTGAGGATTTTGAGGCTGACAAATGCCCCCAATATCATGATCTCACAAGCTCATTTGTGAGGAGGTTTGAGTATTCATCTTCGCGTAATTCTCCTTCAGTCATGTTTGATCTTTATGACAAATCTTATACCATGGACTCAGAGGATTTCACTTTCGCTTGCAAACTTCCATCTTGGGGTAGTGTCAGGGATCCCCTTAAATCTGAATTTAGAGACTTTCTTGCTAGTATAACTGTGGGAGAATCCAGAGATATAACGCAAGCCACTATAGGGAGCATTCACTTTCCTGCTATACATTATTTTGCTCTCTTCATAGGTAGATGCATAAATGCTAAGGATGAAGCATGTCACATGTGTGTCCCTGATCTCAGCATTCTCAGGAGTGTTGTGTTAGGTGACCAATCTTATCATATGGGAGCCATTGTAGCTCGTAGGTTGCATCATAATAGACATAACGGAGATTTCTTTGGAGGAATTTATGCAACCCGCTTAGCTAATTTTCTTGAGATAGACATTCGTGAGGGTGATATGGAGTTACCCCCTACTTATTTAGATTTTGATTCTATGGTTTCCCACCAGTTTGTTGAGAGGACTGAACCACCTCTCCAGTATCGACTAATCTTTAATAAACGACATGTTGTCCGTATTACTCTTCCTGCTCCTGCCTTCTTTGATCTCAGACAAAAGGAAGATATGTTATAACCAGAGAGGAGGCAGATGAGTACGGGAGAAGAGCGGAGGTGGCTCGACGCCACGCTGGAGCTCAGGAGGCGATAGCCGCTGCATCGCAGTATGACCCCAGCTACACCTACGGGTATCCGCCAGGCTATCCCTGGCAATAGACCAACTTAGGCCAAAAGCCTAAGCTTGGGGGAGTACGTATTTCTCACCGACATTACATTTATGTTCACACACACTCATTGCTAGATGTCGGTGCTCATACTCTTTCACTGTAATATCCATGCTAGTTTATTTTCTTTTTCCTGCTTTCTTCTTGTGTGTTTAATAAACCTTAAGAAAAAACAAAAAAATAGTAGTAGTTTATTTTTCCTGCTGTAGTAGTAATAACTAAAAAGAAAACCCAAAAATATTTCTCGTTCTTCTTTTGCTTGTTGGGAGCTTTCCCGTGTAAATAGTTTTTATTTCTTTTCTTTTCTTTGGGGGTCAATAGGAGAAGACCATGATTAAATTGTTGAAGTGGCTCTTATATGCATCATTGTTGATTTAACCAAGAGCCCATATTGCCTTGTCTTCTCCTGTTTATTGAATGCTCACAGATTCCAGCTTAGTCCAGTGCACGTGCACTCTTATTATTATTCACATCGTTCGGTCGTGCAAGTGAAAGGCAATTATGATGACATATATGATGGACTAACTGAGATGGGAAAAGCTGGTATGAACTCGACCTCTTTTGTTTTTGTAAATATGATGAGTTCATCGTTCTTGATTCAGCTTATTATGAATAAACGTGTTTGCAATGACAATTAGAGATCATAGTTGCTCGTGCCATGCTTGATTAGCTATGAGTTATAATGGTTTACCTTGCGTGCCAACATGTTATTAAAATGGTTGTGATGTGGTATGATGGGGTGGTATCCTCCTTTGAATGATTTAAGTGACTTGACTTGGCACATGTTCACGCATGTAGTTGAAACAAATCAACATAGCTTTCACGATATTTATGTTCATGGTGGATTATATCCTACTCATGCTTGTATTCAATGTTTATTAATTTTAATGCATGTTCATGATTGTTGTCGCTCTCTAGTTGGTCGCTTCCCAGTCTTTTGCTAGCCTTCACTTGTACTAAGCGGGAATACTGCTTGTGCATACAATCCCTTAAACCCCAAAGTTATTCCATATGAGTCCACCATACCTTCCTATATGAGGTATCTACCTGCCGTTCCAAGTAAATTTGTATGTGCCAAACTCTAAACCTTCAAATAAACATTCTGTTTTGCATGCTCGAATAAGTCATATATCAACTAGGGCTGCCCTTATCTTCCGTGTTAGGAGAGTTATTCTCAAGAGGAGTGGACTCCGCTCCTCACTCACGAGAAAATGACTGGTCACCGGGATGCCCAGTCCCATGCTTTATGCAAACTAAATCAAAATAATTGCAAACAAAACTCCCTCTGGGACCCGTTGAATGTTGGAGGCACTCGTTGTTTCGAGCAAGCCATGGATTGATGCTTGTGGAGGAGGGGGAGTATAAAGTTTACCATTCTATTTGGGAACCGCCTATAATTTGTTTAGCATGGAAGATATCGCCATCTCTTAGTTGTTATGTTGACAATGAAAGTATGCCGCTCAAAATACAAATTATCTCTATTTCAAAACCGAGCTCTGGCACCTCTACAAATCCCTGCTTCCCTCTGCGAAGGGCCTATCTATTTACTTTTATGTTGAGTCATCACCCTCTTATTAAAAGCACTAGTTGGAGAGCACAGCTGTCATTTGCATTCATTATTGTTAATTTATATCGGGTATGACTATGATTGGATCTCTTTTACCATGAATTACAATGTCTAGTCAGTCCTTGATCTTTGAAGGTGCTCTGCATTTATGTTTTGCAGTCTCAGAAAGGGCTAGCGAGATACCATCTTGTTATATCATATTATGATTATTTTGAGAAAGTGTTGTCATCCGAGATTTATTATTATGGCTTGCTAGCTGATTACGTTATTGATATGAGTAAACATGAGACCTAGGAGTTATTGCAAATGTGGTTAGTTATGATCTTTGCTGAAAACCTGAATGCTGGCTTGACATAGGTACAACAACAAGAGCAAACAGAGTTTGTAAAAGTTTTTCTTTTTCTCTTTCAGTTTGTCAACTGAATTGCTTGAGGACAAGCAAGGGTTTAAGCTTGGGGAGTTGATACGTCTCTGTCGTATCTACTTTTCCAAACACTTTTGCCCTTGTTTTGGACTCTAACTTGTATGATTTGAATGGAACTAACCCGTACTGCCGCTGTTTTCAGCAGAATTGCCATGATGTTGTTTTATGTGCAGAAAACAAAAGTTCTCGGAATGACCTGAAACTCCACGGGATGTCTTAGAAAAAATAATAAAAAATCCTCGCCAAAGATGAAGCCCAGGGGGCCCACACCCTGTCCACGAGGGTGGGGGCGCCCCCACCCCCTCCTGGGTGCGCCCCCTACCTCGTGGGCCCTCTGGACACCCTCCGACACCAACTCCAACTCTATATATTGGCTTTCGGGGAGAAAAAAATCAAAGAGAAGAAATCATCACATTTTACGATACGGAGCCGCCGCCAAGCCTTAATCTCTCTCGGGAGGGCTGATCTGGAGTCCGTTCGGGGCTCCGGAGAGGGGGATTCGTCACTGTCGTCATCATCAACCATCCTCCATCACCAATTTCATGATGCTCACCGCCATGCGTGAGTAATTCCATCGTAGGCTTGCCGGACGGTGATGGGTTGGATGAGATTTATCATGTAATCGAGTTAGCTTTGTTAGAGTTTGATCCCTAGTATCCACTATGTTCTGAGATTGATGTTGCTATGACTTTGTTATGCTTAATGCTTGTCACTAGGGCCCGAGTGCCATGAATTCAGATCTAAACCTATTATGTTTTCATGAATATATGTGTGTTCTTGATCCTATCTTGCAAGTCTATAGTCACCTATTATGTGTTACGATCCGACAACCCCGAAGTGACAATAATCGGGATACTTCTCGGTGATGACCATAGTTTGAGGAGTTCATGTATTCACTATGTGCTAATGCTTT
>NC_057798.1:776505781-776507685 GCF_018294505.1 Triticum aestivum | reverse complement strand
AAGTTCTTTTCCATAACCACGTATGACTATATTCGGAATACATGCCTACATTACATTGATGAATTGGAGCTAGTTCTGTGTCACCCTATGTTATGACTGTTACATGACGAACCGCATCCGGCATAATTATCCATCACTGATCCAGTGCCTACAAGTTTTCCATATACTGGTTCTCGCTTATTTACTTTTCCGTTGCTACTGTTACAATCACTACAAAATACCAAAAACATTACTTTTGCTGTCTTTACTTTTGTTACCGTTACCACCACTATCATATTACTTTGCTATTAAACACTTTGCTGCAGATACTAAGTTTCCATGTGTGGTCGAATTGTCAACTCAGCTACTAATACTTGAGAATATTCTTTGGCTCCCCTTGTGTCGAATCAACAAATTTGGGTTGAATACTCTACCCTCGAAAGCTGTTGCGATCCCCTATACTTGTGAGTTATCATCTACCGCCGATGAGTGTGCAGCCTGCGGGGCTGGGTCCATCCACCCGTCCTTGGACGACGCGATATGCCACGGATTTAGGTCCGAAGCTCCTGCAGGTGTGATATCCCGAATATTTTCTGACAGCGGGTCTAAGCCATGCTCGTCGTGACTGTTCGGCGCTCCTGGCGTAGGCCCGAATCCATCAAAGATCAAGTCTCTGCGGATATCGACCGTGTAGTTCAAGTTTCCGAACCTAACCTCATGGCCAGGGGCGTAGCTGTCGATCTGCTCCAGATGGCCAAGCGAATTGGCCCGCAGTGCGAAGCCGCCGAACACGACGGTCTATCCCGGGAGAAAAGTCTCATCCTGGACCGTGTTGTTGTTCATGATTGAAGGAGCCATCGAGCCTTGCAGTGATGACACAGAGGAACTCTCAATGAAAGCACCAATGCTGGTGTCAAAACCGGCGGATCTCGGGTAGGGGGTCCCGATCTGTGCGTCTAAGTCTAATGGCAATAGGAGGCAAGGGACACGATGTTTTACCCAGGTTCGGGCCCTCTCGATGGAGGTAAAACCCTACTTCCTGCTTGATTGATCTTGATGATATGAGTATTACAAGAGTTGATCTACCATGAGATTGTAGAGGCTAAACCCTAGAAGCTAGCCTATCATGATTATGATTGTCCCTCTAAGGACTAAACCCTCCGCTTTATATAGACACCGGAGGGGGCTAGGGTTTACACAGAGTCAGTTACAAAGAAGGAAATCTAATATCTGGATCGCCAAGCTTGTCTTCCACACAAAGGTGAGTCCCATCCAGACACGGGACAAAGTCTTGAGCCTTGTATCTTCACGGTCCAACAGTCCGGCCAAAGTATATAGTCCGGCTGTCCGGATACCCCCTAATCCAGGACTCCCTCACCGGGTCCAGCCGCGGCCCTCCACTCGAGCCGGCGCAGGAACCAGAGCCGGCGTTGCTGGCCGAGTACAGGCGACTGGCGGGGGAGGACGGCGACCCGGAGGACATGCCGGGCTACCTGACGGCGATGTGGGAGTCGGAGAACGTCCCGATGCCGCCGCCCCTCGTCCAGGAGTACATGCAGGTCGCCCCGGTCGCCGTCCACCCGGAGGACCCGTCGTACTTCCCCAGCTACCACGCCGCAGTGGCCGACTCGATGGTTGCGCCGACCCTGTTGGTGGTGCCCCTAGACGACGCCAGCAGCAGCGACGACGACGACCGGCTCTACGATGAGGCGGACTTCGGCGGTGTCAAGGACGAGTAGTTTAGTTTAGGTTACTTTCGAAATCACGTTTAGTAATGTTTAATTATTTTCGTAATGTTGTTTAGTTTAGTTAAGTTAAATTTCTAGTATTATGTAAAATATTTATGAAAACTACAATGAAATATCGAGTGTGTTTGAATGCATGGTTCTAAAATATTGTTTACAAATTGAGTGTTTGAATTAATA
>NC_057798.1:776503831-776504856 GCF_018294505.1 Triticum aestivum | reverse complement strand
AAACTTGGAAAACATACCATTATTTGAAATTGTTCTCTTATAAAAGATTTAAAATTATAACAGAATTAAACATGAATTGGAAAAAATAGAAAAATTAGAAAAGTAAATAAAAATGAAACAATAAAAAAATTAAATAATATTAGCAAAAACAAAACTAAAATTCGTACCTGGACCTCGCCTCCTGCGGCGCTGCGAGGACCACTCAGGTGGGCCGACTGGGCCGCCTGGAAGAGGCACGCGCGGGTGGTCCAGGGCGCAGGGGCGGTGTCTGGTACGGTTTAGGCGCATTTTTTAGTCCCAGCTCGCCCGCCGAGGGACACCCCGACTGGCTTAAATAGGCGGATTCATGCAGCCTGGCAGATAAGATAGTTAGTAATAATGTGATTTGACTTTGCACTGCCCGGGCAGCGCTGTCGCCGCTGCCCGGACAGTTTTACACTGTCCGGGCAGCTGCGGGAGTGCTGCTTGCGCATTGTAAACTCAGATCATATCTTTACTATCTATCTTATTTTTGATAGTTTAGCACTTTACGCAAGTTTGTTTCATTAATACCTAAATTTTTGTAATATTTGTCACACCTGATTTAAATCACATTTTTAGTACCTGAATAGTCTTTGGACAACGAGGTCAATTTTTTTGCAAATGAGTTGGTATGTCCACTCCCACACGGAATCCAAAAATTGATCGTATTTCGATACCAAGAGCATGTTGCGTCACGTCCTCTTAGTGTTTTAGGTGTTTCGACCGAAAAATTATAGAAAATTCATAAAGTGTCAAAAAGCCATGAAACTTGTCATGCATTCTAGTCATGATGGTAGAACACTATGGAAAAAAATTGGGTTCATTTGAAGGATGTCGAAAAAAACTCCTTTTCGGACAGGGCCTTTGCTCCTACCCGGATGGTCTACGTGGAACGAGGTCAATTTTTTGACATCTTCAGAATGGCCTGAAATTTTCCAAGTGAGTTAGTATGCCCACTCCCACACGGTATCCAAAAATTGATCGTATTTCGATACCAAGAGCAC
>NC_057798.1:776500054-776502704 GCF_018294505.1 Triticum aestivum | reverse complement strand
GCCCACTCCCACACGGAATCCAAAAATTGATTGTATTTCGATACCAAGAGCACGTTGTGTCACGTCCGGTCAGTGTTTTAGGTGTTTCGACCGAAAAAATTATAGAAAATTCATAAAGTGGCAAAAAGCTATGAAACTTGTCATGCATCCTAGTCATGATGATACAACACTATGGAAAAAATTTGGGTTCATTTGAAGGATGTCGAAAAAAACTCCTTTTCGGACAGGGCCTTTGCTCCTACCCAAACGGTCTACGAAGAATGAGGTCAATTTTTTGACATCTTCAGAATGGCCTGAAATTTTGCATGTGAGTTAGTATGTCCACTCCGACACGGAATCCAAAAATTGATCGTATTTCGATACCAAGAGCACGTTGCGTCACGTTCGGTCAGTGTTTTAGGTGTTTTGACCAAAAAAATTATAAAAAGTTCATAAAGTGGCAAAAAGCCACGAAACTTGTCATGCATCCTAGTCATGATGATACAACACTATGGAGAAAATTTGGGTTCATTTGAAGGATGTCGAAAAAAACTCCTTTAATAAAGCGATACAAAAAAGTGCACGAAAGGGACAAAATGATACAAAAAAATTAAGATAGCTAGTTAATAAAGCGCGCCTCCCACCTCCCCTCACGCCGTGACTCATAGGAGAGAAAAAAATGAAGCAAAAAAAAGCCCAACCATCCTTGCAGGCCGGTACAGAGCGTAATCGGTCCGGCCCGATCAAGCCACTGGCGAAAGGGCCGGCCTTTCGGCCGAGGCACGGCCTGCAGGCGGTCACAAGGGGCAGTGGCGGGACAGGGCGGGATTCAAAGGCGTTCGAAAGGGGCGTGGGAGGTGAGTATATAAGGCGGTCGCGGCGTCGTTCGGCGGGGGAGGTGGGACTAAACTTTAGTCCTGACCCCCGCCGAACCTGCCCCGCACCGCGGAACAGTGAAAGGGCCGGCCCACACGCGCCGTCGCGCACAGTCATTGAGCCGGTGAACGCGCGTTGTCGACGGTTTTTTATTATTATTTGTTTAAAAATAGTACTAGATTTATAATATTTATGTAATGTTCATTATTTACTTTATAAGTAAGAATAATAAGTTGTTTATTATAATTTATAAGTAAAAATAATGAGTTATTTGTCATAATTGTTTATGAGTTTTTTGTTACTGCCTAACATTTTTCAATTTATTAAAAAATTATAATGAGTTATTTGCTATATTAAAAACACTACTTAATATAAAATTTATTTAGAATTTATTAAGTAGTTATATTAAAAACAATACTTAATATGTAATTTATTTAGTCAACAATGATAATTTTTAAGTAGTTATATTAAAAACACTACTTAATATATAATTTATTAAGTAGTTACATTAAAAACACTACTTAATATAAACTTTACTATTTCTATTTGTGTCAACAATGATAATGATTTTTTTTTAATTCCCACGCAAGATATGAACGAATTCGGGCACGAAACGCACAGTGTGTCACGCCCGGTAATGCAAAAAACCCTACGCAATTTGAAGGATGTAAAAAAATCTCTGTCGGGACGTACAAAAAAATCTTTAAGCGCGGATAGTCATACCTTACAACACTTATACAGGTCATGCTATATCAATCCACAATAATTGTGGAGTGACAGGGCAGAACCTGCATAAGCATAGTGAGGTATGGCCACCACGATTAAAGATTTGATGTTGTAGACGGATGAAGCTATTTAAAAACGTTATTAGCCGTGAGAACTATCAATGTGGGACTAAAAATACAACACTGTGGGCGGTTGGCGCCCCTAGCGGCGTTCAGACGGCTGGCCGCCCCCATCTTGGCCCGTGCGCGCCGTGGGCCGCCCCTGCTTTTGCCCGTGCGCGCCATGGGTCGCCCCCGCGCGCCTTTTATGGCCACTGTAGGTGAACTTTTTATTATGTTTATAAATATAAAAATAACTGTATTTGTAAATATTAAAAACCAAAAGAAAGAAATTCATGTAGTTTTGACGGATTTACCTCAGAAGATTAATGTGAATTTTTGCCGTGACACTCCATGATTATTGAGTGCCAGAGCATCATTCACATTATCCTAATGAGGACAATATTTAAACATGTGAATAAGCGTGTCCAAAAGCAATGTGGGACTAAACAATTAGCAGGTTGGGCGGTCGCCACCGGGGATTTTAGGCTTTCATGGGCCATAAACGGCGCCCAAGTGGCCGTCGTATGTTGCCTTCCTAGCCCGGCAGTTTGTGGCGTCCGCGCCGACTGTTAAAAAAATATGATCATTGCTTTTTTTGTATTTTTCATGCACTAATTCATATTAAAAAAATCTAATGACGAAACACAAACAACTTTTGCGTGCGTGTGTGAGTGACTCCCACCATCTCCCACGCCAAATTTCGACGGAATCGGAGAACGGACGGAAGTTGCCTCACGTCGGGAGACCTTTTCTAGGTCTTTTCAACGAGAAAATCATAGTAAATGCATCGAGTGTCGAAATGCAGCCAAATTTTGCAGGTGTGCTTGTGTGCCACACTGTAGCATGTGAAAAAATGGCAACGTTTCATGGCTCTGTGAAAGGGAACACTTACTTGATGCATGTCACCCCAAACCGATACCTCAGGTTTATACTGTGACCACATGTCAACAAGGACGAAACACACCCAC
>NC_057798.1:776494258-776494799 GCF_018294505.1 Triticum aestivum | reverse complement strand
AGCCAAATTTTGCAGGCGTGCTTGTGTGCCACACAGTAGCGTGTGAAAAAATGGCGACATTTCATGGCTTTGTGAAAGGGAACACCTACTTGATGCATGTAACCCAAACCGAGACCTCAGGTTTGTACTGTGGCTACATGTCAACATGGACGAAATGCACCAAACTTTTGCATGCGCGTGTGAGTAACCCCCACCGTCTCCCACGCCAAATTTCAATGGAATCGGTGTACGAAAGGAAGTTGCGTCACGTTGGGAGACCTTTTCTGGGTCTTTTCATGGAGAAAATCGTAGTAATGCATCGAGTGTCGAAACGCACCCAAATTTTGCAGCCGCCCTTGTGTGCCACACTGTAGTGTGTGCAAAAAAATGGTGACGTTTCATGGCTTTGCGAAAGGGAACACCTACATGATGCATGTCACCCCAAACCGATACATTAGGTTTGTACTATGACTACATATCCACATGGACGAAACAAACCCAACTTTTGCATGCGCGTGTGAGTGACCCCCACCGTCTCCCATGCCAAATTTCGATGGAATCG
>NC_057798.1:776491668-776494248 GCF_018294505.1 Triticum aestivum | reverse complement strand
ACTAGGGACATATTGTGGTCTATGTATTCACACGTGTATTACGATTTCCGGATAATACAGTTATAGCATGAATAAAAGACAATTATCATGAACAAGGAAATATAATAATAACACTTTTATTATTGCCTCTAGGGCATATTTCCAACATTTTCACGGAGAAAATCGTAGTAAATGCATCGAGTGTCGAAACGCACCCAAATGTTGCAGGCGTGCTTGTGTGCGACACTGTAGCGTGTGAAAAAAAATGGCGACGTTTCATGGCTTTGTGAAAGGGAACACGTACTTGATGCATGTCACCCAAACCGATACCTCAGGATTGTACTGTGACTACACGTCAACATGGATGAAACGCACCCAACTTTTGCATGCGCGTGTGAGTAACCCCCACCGTCTCCCACACCAAATTTCAACGGAATCGGAGTACGAAAGGAAGTTGCGTCACGTCGGGAGACCTTTTCTGGGTCTTTTCATGGAGAAAATCTCTACTTCTAATGGAGCAGTTGGTAGTCTCGCTTCCAGGTTTTTTTTCGTCCCACCTCACCCGGTTTTTTTGGTACTTCTTTGGTACTTCCTCCCACCTCCCACCCGTTTCATTTCGCTGGTTTTTTTCGTCCCTCCCCTACCCCATCGGTTTAATTTCGCGTCACCCTCTCACACAACGAAAAAAATCTTAACGGATCATAACTTTCCATGCGTCACCCTCCCATCAATGCAATTTGATTTAGGAAACATATAATAAATTTTAAGGAAACAAATAACAGACTTTAAAGAAAAATCCAATTTTAAGGAAACAAATCAATCGATCCATCCAAATCAAACGATCCATCTCATCAATGCAATTTGCTTTAGGAAACATATAATGGATGTGAAGGAAACAAATAATAGACTATCTAAATCAATCGATCCATCCCATCAATGCAATTTGATTTAGGAAACATATAATAAATTTTAAGGAAACAAATAACAGACTTTAAAAAAAATCCAATTTTAAGGAAACAAATCAATCGATCCATCCTAATCAAACGATCCATCTCATCAATGCAATTTGCTTTAGGAAACATATAATGGATGTGAAGGAAACAAATAATAGACTATCCAAATCAATCGATCCATCCCATCAATGCAATTTGATTTAGGAAACATATAATAAATTTTAAGAAAACAAATAACAGACTTTAAAGAAAAATCCAATTAACTAATCTCTACTCTTAAAGGCCCCTCGATTGATTTTTGTCCCTCGCTTCCTTTCCCAGCACTTATACAATGGAAGGAATTATAATCCACCTATTTGTTCTCCTATATATCCGTGCAGGCAACACAACATAAACCGGTGAAAAAAACACTCACCTCGCACGTCCCCCTGCCTGCAATCCCGAAACGCCGCCATCGCTCCAGGCTCCAGCCTCCGCCGTCCTACATCTTGCCCCTCTCCAACCTCAGAGACCTCCGCGACCGCCGCCATCTCGGAACCCCAGTTCAGGGCAGGACTCAGAGAGGGTGTGGCTGTGGACGACGCTGCCGCCGTCGCAGAACCCTAGGGCAGGGCGTGGTCGCGTTGCGGGCAGCGCGAGCGGCCGTGCGTCTCCCCCGTCAGGCTGTCCTCGGCAGGAACTCGGGACCTCCTCCTGACAGAGCTAAGGCCCTCCGAGGTCCAAGTCGCTGTCCGGCGTGCACAGTAATCTCCCCGGCCTACTCTGTCTTCACGTCAATGCTCATGTGCTCCGACCCTCCCCGACCCCTCCCAGCAAGCAGCAGAGTCTCTCGGGTTCGAGCTCCACCGGGCCGCCGGCGGCGGCGTCCATGTTCGTTGGGCGGAGCACAACGCTAGGTTTGAAATTCACCATGATGCTACTGATGAGGCTCTCCTTCTCCTTTGTTTAGTCTGGGTTTTTTCGTCCCCCCTCCCACCACCCCATCTCGTCTGGGTTTGAAATCAATAAGAGCAGCACAAAGTCTAGGTCCCTGTCTCGGTGGCAGACGGAAGGAGAAGAAGGATTGATATGTATGAGAATATTAATATTGAACTCTTAAAGTTAATGTGGCCCCGTTGCAACGCACGGGCGTTCTTCTAGTCATAGTAAATGCATCGAGTGTTGAAACACACACAAATTTTGCAAGCGTGCTTGCGTGCCACACAGTAGCGTGTGAAAAAATGGTGACATTTCATGGCTTTGTGAAAGGGAACACCTACTTTATGCGTGTAACCCAAACCGAGACCTCAGGTTTGTACTGTGGCTACATGTCAACATGGACGAAATGCACCTAACTTTTGCATGCGCGTGTGAGTAACCCCCACCGTCTCCCGCGCCAAATTTCAATGGAATCGGTGTATGAAAGGAAGTTGCATCACGTTGGGAGACCTTTTCTGGGTCTTTTCACGGAGAAAATCGTAGTAAATGCATCGAGTGTCGAACCGCACCCAAATTTTGCAGCCGTGCTTGTGTGCCACACTATAGTGTGTGCAAAAAAATGGTGATGTTTCATGGCTTTGCGAAAGGGAACACCTACATGATGCATGTCACCCCAAACCGATACATTAGGTTTGTACTGTGACTATATAGCAACATGGACGAAACGGAC
>NC_057798.1:776491114-776491658 GCF_018294505.1 Triticum aestivum | reverse complement strand
ACTAGGGACATATTGTGGTCTATGTATTCACACGTGTATTACGATTTCCGGATAATACAGTTATAGCATGAATAAAAGACAATTATCATGAACAAGGAAATATAATAATAACACTTTTATTATTGCCTCTAGGGCATATTTCCAACATTTTCACGGAGAAAATCGTAGTAAATGCATCGAGTGTCGAAACGCACCCAAATGTTGCAGGCGTGCTTGTGTGCGACACTGTAGCGTGTGAAAAAAAATGGCGACGTTTCATGGCTTTGTGAAAGGGAACACCTACTTGATGCATGTCACCCAAACCGATACCTCAGGATTGTACTGTGACTACACGTCAACATGGATGAAACGCACCCAACTTTTGCATGCGCGTGTGAGTAACCCCCACCGTCTCCCACGCCAAATTTCAATGGAATCGGAGTACGAAAGGAAGTTGCGTCACGTCGGGAGACCTTTTCTGGGTCTTTTCACGGAGAAAATCATAGTAAATGCATCGAGTGTTGAAACACACACAAATTTTGCAGGCGTGCTTGTGTGCCACACA
>NC_057798.1:776487205-776491022 GCF_018294505.1 Triticum aestivum | reverse complement strand
GAAAGGGAACACCTACTTGATGCATGTCACCCAAACCGATACCTCAGGATTGTACGGTGACTACATGTCAACATGGATGAAACGCACCCAACTTTTGCATGCGCGTGTGTGTAACCCCCACTGTCTCCCACGCCAAATTTCAACGGAATCGGAGTACGAAAGGAAGTTGCGTCATGTGGGGAGACCTTTTCTGGGTCTTTTCACAGAGAAAATCATAGTAAATGCATCGAGTGTCGAAACGCACCCAAATTTTGCAGGCGTGCTTGTGTGCCACACTGTAGTGTGTGCAAAAAAAATGGCGACGTTTCATGGCCTTGCGAAAGGTAACACCTACATGATGCATGTCATCCCAAACCGATACATTAGGTTTATACTGTGACTACATAGCAACATGGACGAAACGGACCCAACTTTTGCATGCGCGTGTGAGTGACCCCCACCGTCTCCCACGCCAAATTTCGACGGAATCGGAGTACGAACGGAACTTGCGTCACGTGATATGCCAATTGCTATTTACCCTTCATAAGGACCCTTTTCATCGAATCCGTTCCGACTAAAGTGGGAGAGACTGGCACCCGCTAGCCACCTTATGCACCAAGTGCATGTCAATCGGTGGAACCTGTCTCACGTAAGAGTACGTGTAAGGTCGGTCCGGGCCGCTTCATCCCACAATACCGTCGGAACAAGATTGGACTAGTAACGGTAAGCATATTGAACAACATCAACGCCCACAACTACTTTGTGTTCTACTCGTGCAAAGAATCTACGCAATAGACCTAGCTCTGATACCACTGTTGGGGAACGTAGCAGAAATTCAAAATTTTCCTACGTATCACCAAGATCTATCTATGGAGAAACTAGCAACGAGGGGAAGGAGAGTGCATCTACATACCCTTGTAGATCGCTAAGCGGAAGCGTTCAAGAGAACGGGGTTGAAGGAGTCGTACTCGTCGTGATTCAAATCACCGATGATCAAGTGCCGAACGCACGGCACCTCCGCGTTCAACACACGTACAGCCCGGTGACGTCTCCCACGCCTTGATCCAGCAAGGAGAGAGGGAGAGGTTGAGGAAGACTCCATCCAACAGCACCACAACGGCGTGGTGGTGATGGAGGAGCGTGGCAATCCAGCAGGGCTTCGCCAAGCACCACGGGAGAGGAGGACGACTTGGGAGAGGGGGAGGGCTGCGCCAGAACTTCGTCTCAAGCTCCCATGTGTCTCCCCACTATATATAGGGGTGGAGGGGCTGGTTTCTTGCCCTCCAAGTCCATTGGGGCGTTAGCCAGGTGGGAGGAAAGAAATCCCATCATTTCCTTCCCCACCGATTGTTATCCCCCTTTTTTAGGGATCTTGATCTTATCCCTTCGGGATATGATCTTATTCCTTCTAAGGGGGGATCTTGGTGCGCCTTGACCAGGGGTGTGGGGCCCTTCCCCCACTACCCACGTCCATGTGGGTCCCCCCATGCAGGTGGGCCCCACTCCGGAACCTTCTAGAACCTTCCCGGTACAATACCGAAAAATCCCGAACATTTTCCGGTGGCCAAAATAGGACTTCCCATATATAAATCTTTACCTCCGGACCATTCCGGAACTCCTCGTGACGTCCGGGATCTCATCCGGGACTCCGAACAACATTCGGTAACCACATACAAACTTCCTTTATAACCCTAGCGTCATCGAACCTTAAGTGTGTAGACCCTACGGGTTCGGGAGACATGCAGACATGACCGAGACGTTCTCCGGTCAATAACCAATAGCGGGATCTGGATACCCATGATGGCTCCCACATGTTCCACGATGATCTCATCGGATGAACCACGATGTCAAGGACTTAATCAATCCCGTATTCAATTCCCTTTGTCTATCGGTATGTTACTTGCCCGAGACTCGATCGTCGGTATCCAATACCTTGTTCAATCTCGTTACCGGCAAGTCACTTTACTCGTTCCGTAACACATCATTCCGTGATCAACTCCTTGGTCACATTGCGCATATGATGATGTCCTACCGAGTGGGCCCAGAGATACCTCTCCGTTTACACGGAGTGACAAATCCCAGTCTCGATCCGCATAAAACAATAGATACTTTCGGAGATACCTGTAGTGCACCTTTATAGTCACCCAGTTACGTTGTGACGTTTGATACACCCAAAGCACTCCTACGGTATCCAGGAGTTACACGCTCTCATGGTCAAAGGAAGAGATACTTGACATTGGCAAAGCTCTAGCAAACGAACTACACGATCTTTGTGCTATGCTCAGGATTGGGTCTTGTCCATCACATCATTCTCCTAATGATGTGATCCCGTTATCAACGACATCCAATGTCCATAGCCACGAAACCATGACTATCTGTTGATCACAACGAGCTAGTCAACTAGAGGCTCACTAGGGACATATTGTGGTCTATGTATTCACACGTGTATTACGATTTCCGGATAATACAGTTATAGCATGAATAAAAGACAATTATCATGAACAAGGAAATATAATAATAACACTTTTATTATTGCCTCTAGGGCATATTTCCAACATTTTCACGGAGAAAATCGTAGTAAATGCATCGAGTGTCGAAACGCACCCAAATGTTGCAGGCGTGCTTGTGTGCGACACTGTAGCGTGTGAAAAAAAATGGCGACGTTTCATGGCTTTGTGAAAGGGAACACGTACTTGATGCATGTCACCCAAACCGATACCTCAGGATTGTACTGTGACTACACGTCAACATGGATGAAACGCACCCAACTTTTGCATGCGCGTGTGAGTAACCCCCACCGTCTCCCACACCAAATTTCAATGGAATCGGAGTACGAAAGGAAGTTGCGTCACGTCGGGAGACCTTTTCTGGGTCTTTTCACGGAGAAAATCATAGTAAATGCATCGAGTGTTGAAACACACACAAATTTTGCAGGCGTGCTTGTGTGCCACACAGTAGCGTGTGAAAAAATGGTGACATTTCATGGCTTTGTGAAAGGTAACACCTACTTTATGCGTGTAACCAAAACCGAGACCTCAGGTTTGTACTGTGGCTACATGTCAACATGGACGAAATGCACCTAACTTTTGCATGCGCGTGTGAGTAACCCCCACCGTCTCCCGCGCCAAATTTCAATGGAATCGGTGTACGAAAGGAAGTTGCATCACGTTGGGAGACCTTTTCTGGGTCTTTTCATGGAGAAAATCGTAGTAAATGCATCGAGTGTCGAACCGCACCCAAATTTTGCAGCCGTGCTTGTGTGCCACACTGTAGTGTGTGCAAAAAAATGGCGATGTTTCATGGCTTTGCGAAAGGGAACATCTACATGATGCATGTCACCCCAAACCGATACATTAGGTTTGTACTGTGACTATATAGCAACATGGACGAAACAGACCCAACTTTTGCATGCGCGTGTGAGTGACCCCCACCATCTCCCATGCCAAATTTCGATGGAATCGCAGTACAAACGGAAGTTGCGTCACGTCGGGAGACCTTTTCTTGGTCTTTTCACGGAGAAAATCGTAGTAAATGCATCGAGTGTCGAAACACACCCAAATGTTGCAGGCGTGCTTGTGTGCCACTTTGTAGCGTGTGAAAAAAATGGCGATGTTTCATGGCTTTGTGAAAGGGAACACCTACTTGATGCATGTCACCCAAACCGATACCTCAGGATTGTACGGTGACTACATGTCAACATGGACGAAATGCACCCAACTTTTGCATGTGCGTGTGTGTAACCCCCACCGTCTCCCGCGCCAAATTTCAATGGAATCGGAGTACGAAAGGAAGTTGCGTCATGTGGGGAGACCTTTTCTGGGTCTTTTCACGGAGAAAA
>NC_057798.1:776482086-776485710 GCF_018294505.1 Triticum aestivum | reverse complement strand
CCTTTTCTGGGTCTTTTCAAGGAGAAAATCATAGTAAATGCATCGAGTGTCGAAACACACCCAAATTTTGCAGGCGTGCTTATGTGTCACACTGTAACGTGTGAAAAAAGGCGACATTTCATGACTTTGCGAAAGGGAACACCTACTTGATGCATGCCACCCCAACCGATACCTCAGGTTTGTACTGTGACTACATGTCAACATGGACGAAACGCACCCAACTTTTGCATGCGCGTGTGAGTGACCCTCACCGTCTCCCACGCGAAATTTAGATGGAATCGGAGTACGAACGGAAGTTGCATCACGTCGGGAGACCTTTTTTGGGTCTTTTCACGGAGAAAATCGCAGTAAATGCATCGAGTGTCGAACCGCGCCCAAATTTTGCACGCGTGCTTGTGTGCCACACTGTAGCTTGTTGAAAACTGTAGCGTGTCAAAAAAAAATGGTGACATTTCATGGAAACATAAAAAATAGATAAAAAACAAAAATATAAAAAATCCCATAGTTTGGACGGATTTACTTAAGAAGGTTAATGTGAATTTTTGTTGTGACACTCCATGATTATGGAGTGCCAGAGCATAATATACGTTAACCTACTTAAGTAAGACCGCCACAATCAATGACTTAACATTGCAGGCAGAGGACGGTATTTAAACAAGTGAATAAGCATGACCAGAAGCAATGTGGGACTAAAGATTAGCAGGTTCGGCGGTGGCCGCCGTCGCACGGATAGGTTGGGCGCTATTGGGCCTGGCCCAGTCGGCGCACCCAATACGTTTTTCCTCTCCATCACCGTATACCACCACGCACGGCGAAACCCTACCCAACCCCACCACTCGCCCCCGTACGCCGCCTCGTGCCCCCCAAGTCGCCCTACCATGATCGCCCCAGGCACGCAACAACGTCACCGCGCATGCAGCACCATCTATCGTCGTCAACCGTCAACGGCGCATGTTGCCGCATTGGGTGTTACGCCGCCCCAAGGCTGCCGGCGCAGATCACCGACACTCGACTGCCTACTTCCCCTCCGCCACAGCCGTTGTTCGGCGACTGTCGCCCGGATCAAGGTCACCTTTTCCTGCCTCGTACAATTTCTTCGGATGCTATTGTGTTATTAATAGGAAAATATTTAACATGCAGTATGGACATCGATGGTGTGATTCCATGTTCCATAGAGAAGTGGATAAGTGTCGTTGAGAAATTTACAACCGCTCAGCGATTTAGGTTCTACAAAACAAACTTGCAAGAGATGTTGATCATTCCGTCACTACAAATGAGAGATTTTTTGCTGCATCTTATGATGTTGGGTTATAACCTGAACAGCCAAAAATTCATGATACAAGAAGATAGTGGCAGTAAAGGCCTTATTTCACTTAGACCGGACGACGTGTTTTCAATATTTGGGTTTAAGAATGAAGGTGAGGATGTTTTTGGCATTCTTGGGACGGAAGGAAAAGAGTTAATAAATAAAATTCCTATTCAGTATGTTCACAAAAAAAATGGTCAGATAATGATAGATGACTTGATTCAAAAAATTGTGAGGAATAAATCCGCTGACGATGTGTTTGTTCGGATGGCTGTTCTTGTTTTGTTGGGGACTATTATTGCACCGATGTCGGCTGTCTCCATACCAAAGGAGTACTACGCGTTGGTGTATGACATGAAGCGGATAAGCACGTTGAATTTTAACGTGTTCACTTTGCGAACTTGTTTGACGGAGATTGGTAAACTCAAGCAGGACGGCCGTGTGAGGCAATGGCCATGTGGCAACCTAGACCTACTCCAGGTATGCTATTAATTAATTCTATTTAATATTCCTTCATGTTATGCGTTCGTAATTTATTTTGTCATTTGTTTTGTAGTACTTATATTGGGAGAAGGTGCTGCCAACCACCGGCCTGAAAAATGACCCGTTGTCGTTGCAAGTTACCCTAATGAAAAATTGAACTGAATCTAAAGCGAAGAAACGAGACAAGTACGACCTGGAAAATGGTCGTGGTCATGGATTGGTAATATTGTAATGCTTATTTAACAATACATTGATTATGCATTGAGAATGTTATGTACTCATGTTTTCATTGCATACTCACTTTGCAGATAGATGACTGCATTACGAAAGAGTATAGAATGGAAAAACTTGCAGATGAACAAGCTGAAAGCAGTAAGAAACATTGTAGCCGAAAGTCATCCGTTACGGGAAAGAAAAAAGTGGAATGTGTGTCTGAGGTCCCTGCTAACCTAAAGCCTTTTATGGACCGGGTTATGAATGATATGAAGGAAATTCGTAAGGAATTGTTTTGTATGCCGGAGTTATGCGCACAGGTAAAAATGTAGCAATTCTGGTATGCACTCTATTAAACACGATAAATTGACAAAAAGATATAACATGTAACTGGGCTTACTTTTGCAGAGATTATTAGAGAGAATGAATAAAACAGGTGTACGGTGCAAACCGGGCACAATGGCAGAGGAGGAAGAAAATCTTTATGGACAGAATAGTGAGTCCAGGTATGAAAACAAGTATCCTAAAAAAGAATTTCAGTATGATGACATACACACCTAATGGCCGAAATGGCAGTGGGCATTATGATTTGGATTCTGAAGAAGGGGATTCGTTCAAACTTAGTACTTGTCACTTGAGTAGCTATAAAGGTGAGAAGGAGGATCCTATAGATGTCCCAGAGCAGTCGGCAAAAAAAGAAGCATCATCTCTAAAAACCGATGAAATAGAAGCAACAAGATGGCAAGTGCAACAAAATGAGCAAGAAGTGTCACAGGGCGTGTCAGATGGTAATAGCGAGATAGAAGAGAAGAATGAGGTGATTCCAGGGAAGCGAAAGCGGAGTGCGTGAAAGTACCAGAAATCTTCTTATGTTAAAAAGACTCCGAGAAAACGTGCGAAACGTTCCGCGAAAGTGAGTAAGTTAAACATGGTACGAATATTTTTTTGAAAATTATATACTACAAATTTGTATTATAACTTTATTGACTTGTCTTGTAGAACTGTTTAATGAAACAACCCCTCAGTTTGATCATTCTGTGGATGATATGGTGCGTGCCGCTGTGCAGTACGTGAAAGCGTACGAGCACTCACCAAAACATAAGAACCATGAAATATTCAACAACGGTAAAGATGAAGGACTTTTTGCGGCAAGAGTTTGCCAGATACTTAACCATGCATGGTTATCCGGTGATGTATGTACTTTTATTGCCATGCTTATTTCATGTGTTAAGTATATTGCATCCATGTTAAATTTAGTCATCTATTTCAGGTAATTGACGCTTATGCAACGTACATATCGGATTCAAGTATCGTCAAGGACAGGTATCTTGTACCCACACATAGGTCTTATTGGTTATTGAACACTCGCCCAAAGTTAGTAAGACGAGAGAAGTCGGTAGACGATCCAGAAGGTTTAGCACATGCAAATGAACCTCTCAACAGATGCATGACAGAATATTTTGCAAAACCGAAGGTACCGTTTGTGTTGCAGAATTGTATTTTCATTACTATCATATGTGAAAGGCGAGCTTACTTACAATATTTAAGTTGTGAAATAGGCTTATTTTGCTTTAAATAAGGATAAAAACCATTGGATTACATGTGTTATACACACTAGAAAG